>NC_060271.1:33602402-33845797 GCF_021613505.1 Equus quagga | reverse complement strand
TGGATGGATGATGGATGGATGGGTGATGGATGGGTGATGGATGGATGGATCGATGGGTGATGGATGGATGGTGAATAAATGAATGAATCATACAGGGTGGGAGAGATGAGTGTGACAGCAAGGGCTCTGAGCTCAGAACTGGGAGCCAGAAATTCAAGTCCCTGCTCTGGCACTAACCAACCATCTGAGGGATGTCTCTGAGCCTCAGTTTCCCCATTCATAGAGCCCCGGTGATTCTCAAGGATCCTCCAGACATGACAGTCTGTGATTTTGTAGACAGAAGTGGGGGCTCAGCAAGCAAGCCTACTTCTGTAGCCGGGGTGAAGGGAAGGAGCAGGCACAGAGGGCTGGGGTAAGAACACAGCCACTGGGGAGGGGAGCCCAGCCTGGGTTCTGGCCTGCCTCTGCCACTTACCTGCCTCGCTTCCCCTCCCTGGACCATGGTTTCAGCAGATGCACTCCAGTATTTCAGGATTCTGTGAGACTCATTCAAGGGGCCCAATCTACAAGGACCCCAGCCGCACCCCTCTCCTACCCCACTTAGGAGGTCAAAGCAACTTGGCAAAAGCACTTATTCTCAGCTCCTGGAATTACCCTTCACTTTTCTGGCAGGTAAATGGGGCAAAACAGAAGATGCCAATGCATTTAAAAGGAGCAAGGCAGGCAGGAGTTTATAAGATTTGAACACACTTTCCGGCTGCTTTTGAATATTCATTTGCCCGAGGGAGTGTCAGCCAGCCAGATCCAGGGCCCAGAGGGAGGTTATCTGAGGTGGGGGAGGGAAGCACAAAGACAGAGTTGGCAGGAATCCCTGCTCCTCAGGCTCTCGGGAGCTCACCGCGGTTCTCCACCAGCTAAAATGTCACAGGCTCAGAGTAAATTCTGGGAGTTGATACACCCCATGGTTACTGTTGCCATAGCAACTGCCTCCTTGTAACCATGTGTACCCGCAGATCATAGCAGATAAGACAAGCCCAAGGAGGTGAACGATGGGGAGCCAGCCCAGGACTCCAGCAGGCCCCCAAAGTTCCGAAATATGTCCCAGAATTCCAGAATACACCCAGGCTTCTCAAACACCGCTGAGAATTCTGAAACAGAGCCCAGAGTTCTGGAACAGCATGGTATTCCAAAATCTGTCCTCGAATTCCAGAATATTTTCCCCAAGGTTCAGAACACACTCTAGATGTCAAAAAATACCCTCCATCTCTGGCAGTCAGGCTCCCTCTCCAGGCAGCACCCCAACTCTGGAATACGCCCCGAGGGAGAGCACGCCCTTACATTCTTATCTCCCTCCGGAGTTGACTCTTCCAGGGCTGGTTTTCTGTCTAACTGGGAGGACTGTGGAGCCCTCAGGGCTCGTGCTGGAGAAGAGCGTTAGGGGAAGACCTGTGAGATTGAGAAGATGACCTTGTCGTCATCCCTTAGGAGATGCGGACCATCACAGACGTGCCCGTCACATGCCAGCCCTCACAGTCAAAGGCGGCTCCCCGGTCTGGTGCTCCCAGGGCATTCCACCTGTGCCTGGTTCTCTGCAGCAGGATGAGTGGACACTGAGTCATCCTCATTCTCTGCCAGGGCCCCTGGGTGACCATTAGCACATTAATCCTGGGGCCTGTGGGGAGGGTGCCAAGCCGGAGGGCTGTCCCAAACGTTCCTCTCTGCCCAGGCAGCCTGAGCTGGGGAGCAACTGAGTTGTGAAGCCTTACCCTCCAGACCTGGGGCAGGGGAAGGGGGGAACCCCCATGCCTGCAAGCCCAGCCCTCCCCCAGCACCCCTGACAACACAGTCATCCAGAACATTTCCTGGACCAGAGCATCATCCTCATAAGCCGATAGGAAACTTCAGACTCTCTTAGCCTCTTGCTTCTTCCTTTCCCAACACACTAGCTCACTGCCAAATCGGCTCCATCCTTAGGCCCCTTTCCCTCCTGGATCCCGTCCCTCGCTCCATCTCCTTGGTCCAGGCCTCATCATCTCTCAGCCTCCTCTCTGGTCTCCCTGCCTCCATTTCTGTCCTCTCTATTTTCTTTTCCGCACGCCAGGCCCTGATGAGTCTACTGTCCTGCTCAGAGCTTCAGGCCAACTCCCCACATGTCACAAATCAGGCACAACCATCTCACCTCAGCATTCAAGGCCCCCTGACAGCTGGCCATGTCCATCGGTTCCCATCTAGTCTCCCCCGAACCCTGCCAGCCTGGCTGCCTCACAGATACCCGGGGAGGGCCCGGGCCTCTGCTCCTGTTCTCTTCTTCCACCTCAAAGCCCCTTGGCACTGTCTGAACCTCCAAACCAGTTTAAGGGCACCTCCTCAGAGACGACTAAAACCCTTCCTCGCCTTGCCCTTCTCTGAAACCCTGAAGCACTTCTTGGACGAACCACTGATTTCAGACGTGGCCGTGGACTGTCAGAGCTGCGAGAGCCTTAGAGTAAGCAAGCGCAGGTGGTTTTCAAGCTGGGCTTTGCAGCACCCCAGAGGGGGGCGGGGAGGGGCCTCAAAGACCGAGGGAGGAGGGAGATCGTGAGGGGGTGGTCCAGCCAGTGGGGTACACAGCCCTCCACAACTGCTCCAACCCAGAGCAGCCTCACCTTCACCTGTTTTAGATAGTCATTCAATTATTCACTCAACCATTCCTCAGATATTTGTTGAGTAGAGCAGTGAAGGAGAGAAAGCTGTCCTCACAAAATCTGTAAGCTAGTGGGGAAAACAGACCAGATAAACGGACAAACGTGTTAACAACTAAAGACACAAGAAAACATCAAGAAGTGATAAGTGCTAAGGACCCAGAAGAAAGGGGATAGGGTACAGAATGACTCAGGGGTGCAGGACCTCATTAGACAGGCTCAGAGAAGCCCCTCTGAGGAAGTAACATCTGAGCTGATGCCTGAATGACAAGAGAAGGGCCAGCTATGCACAGATCATTCTCGGGGAGGGTATTCATGCAAAAGGAAAAGCTAGTGCAAAGGTCCTGAGGCAGAAACAAGCCTGCCATCTTAAAAACACAAAAGGTCAGAGGAGTAGTGACCAAGGGCCAGAGCCATCCAAGCTGAGACTTCCAGAGCACCCTCCACTTGGGGGAATTGGGTTTCACTGCTTAAAAATATATAAAACCCATTGACCCAATCTAAGCCTGCCACTTCACAGAAGAAAAACCAAGACCCAGTGCGTCCAGCGATTGCTCGAGATCCAACCGAGAGTTGGTGGCAGAGCTGGGACCAGCGCTCAGGTCTCAGGACACTGCCCCAGGCACCATCTGTCACCCTCATGAGCAATGCAAGCTCCCTGGCTCCCCGCTTCTCCTGGCCCTGGCCCTGCCCTGCAGACGGGTGAGAAACCTGAGGGAGGCAGTGTCTCCCAGGCCAGCGAGCTCCAGGGAACAAGCAGCCGGCCAAATAAAGGCTTTATTGGATTTGTTAAACACGCGTCCTGTGGCCAAGGGCCTCCTGGCACCAGAGAGCATCACAGAGGGAACAAAGGACAGCAGGCAACGAAATTAAAAGGCATTTCATTTCCAGAGCCAAGGCTGACGCGCAAATCAAGAACGGGCCTCTCCCGGGTTTCCCCCCCACCCTCCTCCCTCGGTCCCTGCCTCTGCGGTATAGCCGTGCTGGCCGGGGGTCACAGCTCACACGGCGACACAAGACCTCCTAGGCGGCCATCCTGAGGCACATGGCCCAGGAATCAAGGATCCGGAAGGGATTCTGGGGAAGCAAGGACACGCCGGTGTCTGAGTGTCTGAGAGGCTTTTAGTCTACCCCCTGTCTCGGGGCTTTATTAGCTACTGAGGAAGAGAGGGGCCCCAAACCCAGAAAGGGCAGCTGGGGGGGAGGCTGGGGCAGGAAGACAGCGGAACGGGCAAGCAGGAGAAGCCAGGCTGGGGTCCCTCCCAGCGCTCCCGCTGACTAGCTCTGCAGCCCCAGGCAAGTCACTGGACCGCCGTGTGCCTCCATGTCCCCCCCTGCAGTAGAGGGAAGGACCGCTGGAGGACGAAATGAGATCTTTGGGCATAAAGCTCCTGGCACGTAGTGGGCACAAAGACCGTTTTTAAAGGTGGCTAGAGCCCCAGTTTTCCACACGACCTCCATGGAGGGGGAGGGGTGAGATCTCTGTTTTTCAATCCCTGCTTCTCCCACTAGACTCACTCCAGTTTCCCCAGAGCTTCTGATCAGAGCAAACTATTCGTATAAATACATTAAATTGCATGATATTTCCACTACCTCCCCTGGAGAGCATCCCCTGATTTCTTTCTGTTCCTTCCTTTCAGATCCATCAGGCTGCTAAGGTATTTATATGTAAATAGATGCTGTTTCCCCACCACGACTGGGGGGGGTGTGTGTGTGTTTGTATGAGTGTGTGTGTGAGTGTATGAGTGTGTGTGTGAGAGAAAGGGTCTGTGGGAACTGACAAGCGCCATAAGGAAAGGAGGTAGTTTGTAGATTACTTTCTAGGAGACCGTGTCACTGCTGGTTCTTTTTGGTGGTTTTTTTTCAACAAGCATCTATGGAGCATTTTGTGTGCAAGGCAATGTATTAAATGAGTTTGTTCAAAGAGCAAACAAAAGAGAACCCCCTTCCTTCCTCCGGGAGCTTACATGCCAGGCCGAGGGCCTGGATGGTTAAGTAGCTCCACAATCTGCCAAATGACCCAATTCGTAAATGAATCCATGTCAGCCTGCGGGAGGCCTCTGACCGTGTGCCCGGGGTTCGGGCTGTGGACCTTCTCATCAAGGATGTGTTGATGGAGACATCCTGGAGTCAAGCAAGCGCAGGGCATTCACGCACAGATGTTTACGAAGCCCAGACTCTGTGCCAGGTACTGTCCCAGGCACTGGAGACACAGCCGTGAACAAGGCAGACCCAAATCTCCATCCTCGTGGGGCTTACATTCTAGTCGAGGGAGACAGATAACCAATCAATGAATACATAAAATAAAGAGAATGTCAGATGCTGAGAAGTGCTGTGGAAAAAATAAAGTGGGGGGCCAGAGAGTGCTGGGCGGTGGGTTTGAATTTTAAATATGATGAGACAAGGAGGGGAGGCACATCAGGCAAACCACCTGGGTGACATGGAGTGTTCCAAACAAAGGAGAAACACGTGCAAAGGCCCCGGGGTGGGAATGTGCCCAGCATGTTCACAGAGCAGCAAGGAGGCCAGGGTGGCTAGAGCAGAGTGACCAAGGGGTTTGGGGTAGTAGATGAGACAGAGGGGAAACAAGGCGAGGCCATTGCAGGAATCCAGGTGGCCAATGAGAGTGCTCAGACTGGAGCAGATATCTTGAAGAGTGCTTAAAACATGGGCTCTAGAACCAGGATGCTGGGTTCGAGAATTGCCTTCTACATAACCTTGCACAGCTACTTTAACGTTCTGTGCCTCAGTTTCCTCATCTCAAGATGGACATGGTAAGAGGATCCTCCTCCGGGGGTTGGAGGATTAAATGAGGATTAAACAGCGTTTGGTAGAGACTGAGCTCTCCACCCTCACAGGGGAGAGACCTGGTGAACACCACCTTACCCAAGCAGTCGAGGCTCACATCACCCGTGACGTCATGTGGGTGTCGTGTACCCAGACACGATGAGACAAGAAGGGCACTTCGTCCCTGCTGTCAGCTTTCCAAAACCCCGTAAGCCCAGACTCATGATGAGAAGAACACCAGACAAACCCAAATTAAGGGACATTCTACAAAGTAACCGGCCATTACTCCTCAACACTCTCGAGGTCGTGAAAACCAAGGAAAAGGCTGCGAAACTGTCACAGACCAGAGGCCACAAAGGTGGCGCGACGACTACACGCCACGTAGGATCCTGGCTGGGATCCTGGAACAGGAAAAGCATGTTAGCGGAAAAACTGGTAAAACCCAAATAAAGTCTGGACTTAATAGTTACCTACCAACGTGGGCGTCGTAGTTTTGACGAATAGACCACGTCGTGTAAGATGTTAACAACAGGGAAACGAGGCGAGGGGGCAGGAACATCAGCTCATACTCAACTCCCTGAGGGCCACATTGGCACCTTTCTATTATTCATTCAACAAACATGTAAAGAGGCATCAGGCTGACTCCACTTCTTCTACAGGATCCTGGGGGGGAAACAAGGACCAAACAAGGAGGAGAGGAGGGAGAGGGGCCTCCCTAATAACCCGAGCTATTCATCCCTGAAAGGGGGCTTCCCCACCCTGGGACAGGCTCGAACAGAGCTGGGGAGCCCTTTGCCCTGGAGACCAGATTCTCCATGCAAAGAGGAGGCAGCAAATGACCCTGGGCAGCTCTGGTCCCCACCGGAACATCCGAATCTCTGGAAGTTCTCCAAGCCTGATCCTAACCCCCAAGGGTGGGCCCCACGCCCCCTCTCCCTTCCTGTCCCAGACAAACAGCTGCAGCTGGCAGAGGGGAGCTGTTCAATCCCTTTACTGTTGACACAGCCACCTACCATCTCACGTCAACCCTGTCAGTCACTCAACAAACTCTCGCTCAATAAGGCGGAGGGAGCATGCCACCGTTCACAAGACGGGCTCAGAGGAGTCAGATCTTGGCCGTGCCACCTCCAGCTGTGTGACCACAGCTGGGCCCCTTAACCTCTCTGAATCTATTTCCTCATCCCAAGATGAGGGAAACAGTAGAACCTACTTCAAGATTAGTGTAAGTGCTCGTTAAAAGATAACTATAAGTCCATCAAACCATCGTGCTGTGTGTCTTAAACTTACACAGTGATGTATGTCAATTACTTCTCAATAAAACTGGAAAAAAAAGATGACTACAATAATTATACTGCGGGAAGCACTGCACTGGACACAAAAGGGGCAGAAAGTTGAATAGCCCTACCCTCGATATCCTCTTGGAGAGAAGTCGGGCACCTAACAATGAATTACAACAAAGGAGGGACTACTGGGAATGTCTCTTGGCCCACAGAGTGCCCACTCCACGCCCTCAGCCCCACGTCTCATGGCTTCAGGGAAGGAATGGGAGGGGCTCCTCCCCAAAAGGTTAAGGAGTTGATGACCTGCCAACGAAGACGGTATTTGAAATCTGCATGCCTTGATTAGAGAAAAACTCTTTTTAACTTTTTTTTCCTTTTTCTTCTTCTCCCCAAATCCCCCCAGTACACAGTTGTATATTTTAGTTGTGAGTCCTTCCAGTTGTGGCACGTGGGACACCACCTCAGCATGGCTTGATGAGCGGTGCCATGTCGGTGCCCAGGATCCAAACCAGAGAAACCCAGGGCCACCACAGCAGAGCACGCAAACTTAACCACTCAGCCACGGGGCCGGTCCCTCTTTTTAACTTTTAAGAAGCACAACAAAAATACAGACTTACTTCCCCAAATCCTTCCCGGCGCCCCCTCCCCCGCCAGGATCACCCTCCCTCCTCTCCCTGATACCCCTGCCCCATCGCCCCTGCCCGCCTCTGCTCCTGCAGCAGCTCCGGTCCACGGGGCATCTCAGGCACTGCCCCTCATCCGAAGCCCGCTGCCCTGTCGCCCCACCAGGGGAGACCTCAATTGTCCCCAGCAGTGACTGTCTCCAGTTCAGCCGGCAACTAAGGACACGATGTGTCGGGCCAGGTTCTTTGGAGGCCAACGCCAAGTGCAGACAGGCCAATCCCTAAACGGCAGAGGGCCAAGCTGATGGACCAGGAGCTCAGCCAGCTGCACTGGGCACCGGGGGAAGGCAGGAGAGGCACCTGCTGCTGGGGGGTGATGAGCCAGTGGGCTGGGCCTGGAGGCCTGGCTCATAAGAACAGCCTACTCTGTTCACTACTCTGTGCCAGGTACTGCACAAGGAAATTTCATTCATTAATTCACTGGATTCTCATGGAATGGGGACTCCTTTCCTCCCCATTCTGTAGGCAAGGGAACTGAGGCCCAGAGAGTTCAGGAACTTCCCCAGGTCACACAGCTAGTGAGTGGCAGAGCTTGAATTCCAGTTCAGGCTCCTAGTCTGCATCATTCATTCCATTGCTCCTTCAGTACCCCTTAGGACACTGAGCTGAACAATACTCAGGTCTTGTCCTGGACAATCTCGCAGTTGAGGATGGACAAGAGTGGCAGCCAATTATAAGAAATCGGATGCTCACCCTGATAGAAGGATGCACACAGTTCTGACAGAGCAGGCAAGGAAGAGCTGTCTCTGCCCTTGGCAGTCCTGGGGGGCTTCCCTGAGGTGGCATCGTTGGAGCTTCACCTTGCACACTCTCTCAAGGGACTGCCCATCCAGCAGGGAGAAGCGCATGAGCATGGGCAGCCTGGGGACGGGCTCTGTTCTAACTTCTACCCCCAGGACAAGGAATCAGGTCTTAGTCTTATTCTTTCAACCTTGTGGAGGGCCTGTCTTAGCAGCGACTTTGGAGCCAGGGCTAGGAGTCAGACAGCCTGGGGCCAAATCCCCCTCTGCCACTTTCTAGCTTTGGAATATTAGTACTCACAACAACAGTGACAATGCATGGATGGATAAACGGATTAATGAATGAATGAGTGAAGGGGAGGGGTATAGACTCAGAGCTCCTTAAATCCTCTGCCTGGATCAAGGTCAGTCCCAGAGCCAAGGCTAGGGCCAAGCAAGCAGCCATTCATTCATTCATGCATGCATGCAACACATTTATTGAGCGCCTACTATATGCCAGGCACCGTTCTAGCTGCTGGGGCTCTAGCAGTGAACAAAATAAGCCAAAATCCCTGCCCTTGAGACCATCCATTTTGGAGAGGGGAGGCAAGCTATAAATAACTAAACAAGGAAATATAAATACGTCCAATCTCAAGAGTTGCTATAGAGACAGATAAAGTGGGATAAAAAAGATGGAGAGGGTCCAAGGAGGAAGAGGGATGCACTTTTAAATAAAAAGGTCAGGGAAGGGTCACAGGTGACCCAAAGGAGGTGAGAGTGAGCCCCCAGGAAAGGGAAGATCCGGGAGGGAGCCGGCTGTGAGATGTGAGATGGCTGGGAAGGGACATGGGGCTTGAGCACTCAGGGCCTTGTTGACCTCTGTTGGGATTCAGGCTCTTATTCAGAGTGCGATGGAAGCCACAGGAGAGCTGTGGGTAGAGGAGTGAGGGGATGCGACAGAGGCTGCTGTACGGAGAGATGCAAAGAGAGAAAGAGGGAGGGAGCGAGGGGTTCCCGCAGTGTCCAGGTGAGGGACGATGTGGCATAGCTTTGAATGGTAGCAGTGGAGGTGGTGAATGCTGGATATATCTTGAAAGTAGAGCTCCCAAGTTTTGCCATGAGATTGGAGCTGGGGTACAGGAGAAAGAGAGGAGTCAGGGATGGCTCCAGAGTTTTGACCTCAGCAACTGGAAGCACGGAGCCTTCCTCTACGGAGATGGCGGAGGCAGTGAGAAGAGAGGACGTCCAGGTAAAGATGGCAGATTGAACACACACGACCACTTTGGTTCCCCCCACCTCCTGGATGCTAAAGTAATAGTAAATGGATTTCTTCAAATGTTTGAAGGTATGAGCGCAGAAGGATGGGGAGAATGGGAGAGAAAATTGCAAAATTTCAGGAGCCGGAAAATAAATGGACAATTGAGGAAAACGAATTGGTAAAAAGAAAATCCCCAAAAGACTCAAAGATTGGCCACATCAGGTACCCCTGGAAGGTGGAGTAAGGACAGTTCCAATAAAGAGGATTCTTTGAAAGGCTGTTTAAGAAGCTGTTATCACCCCAGACCAGACACCTCTAGACCGAGGACACCAGGAGCAGTGTACCGGGTGGCACCCTGCTGATGACGGGTGGACTCGGGGACACCAGGAGCAGTGTACCGGGTGGCACCCTGCTGATGACGGGCGGACTCGGTGAATCTGAGCTCACGTCAAGACCCCAATCATCTTCCGCCGCTCTGCTCTCGGGACCCTGCCAGCCAGACTGACACCCTGCATGCGGACAACTGGAGGAGCTTGCTCCGGGGAACATGGTGGACCAAGGAGAAAAGACTTCGAGAAACCCCGGAGATACCAACATTGAAGGTTTCCCAACCAAGCAGCCCTGCCAGATCACCCCAAGAAGAAGCCCCCAGCCCACAAGACCTACCCATGTCTCAGACCTCCCAATCAGCTCCTACTTTTCTATTTTTAAATATGAAGAGATAACTGAGGCTCACCAGACGTCTGAAGAATGCCTGCAACCGGAAAGATAAAAATAAAACAAACAGAAAACATCAACTTGAAGATAACAGAGAATAGCAAGGGAAAAAAAAATCTGTCTTAATATCATCAGAGAGATCACATAACACAGGCACAGGTGAGATTAAAACAGGATTCTCATAAAAAAGAGACACAGAGCACAAAACAGTAGAGCTTTTAAAAATTAAAAATATAACGGCAGAAATTTAAAAAGGAAAAAATTGGAAGATAGAGTTTAGCTTTTTTAGAGTGACAGGTAAAGAAAATAGGAGAGAAAGTTAGAAGACTTGTCTAAGAGTTCCATCTTCAGATAATAAGAGTTCCAGAAAGAACAGAATAAAGGTGGATGGTGAATCATCAATAAAATAATTCAAGAAAATTTGACAGACCTGAAGAACAGCTTTCTAGATTTCAAGGACTGACAGAGGGTCCAGCACAACAAATGAAAATAGACCCTTGCCAAAGCACATTGTCGTGAAGTGTCACTATCCTGGGAACTAACAAGATTCTCTAAGCTTCCAGATTGAAAAGATAAGGAATGAGAACAGTGTCCTTTTCCTCAAAGCAATACTGGAAGCCAGAGGGCAATAGAGCAAAGTCTTCACATTTTCTGGAGGAAAATAATTTCCAACCTGGAATTCTACACCTAGCCTAACAGCCAGTCAAGGATGGGGATAGAATAAAGACATTTTCAGATGTGCAAATTCTCCAAAGATTAACATCCCACGTATCTTTTCTCTTGAAGTGCTGAAGGATGTGCTCCACCAAAACAAAGGGAATAAACAAAGAAGGAGGAAGACATGGGATATAAGAAACTGAAAATCCAACACAAGAGAAGAATCCTCTGGGTTGATAGTGAAGGATCCCAAGAGGACATCCATGCACCAGGTATAGAAATCACCTAGTCCAACCTGAAGCTGGTCAGAAAGCTCTGAAGATTCCTCAGGAAGATGAAATTGATAGAAAACCTGATGCATCTAAACATCTTCAGAGGAGATTCACATTATCAGCCAAGAGTTTAGCGTTTACTCAGTTATAAGTAAAAGCAAACAGAGATACTTTTTTTAAAAGCAATTAGTAACTCCGGGAAAAACAAAAACTTGCACAGAAAAGGGAAAAAAAAAACCCATCGCATTATTGGGAGGATGGGAGAATGGGAAGAGAAAGGTAAGGATGGAAGAGAAAGCTGAATCCTCATCTTCCTTAGTCTAAAATCAAATAGCTAGAGCTCTACTTCTGGCTTGGCAATGTGAGGAGTTCTGCAGACTTGTTCCCCAGTGAAACTGCTGAAAATTGTTTAAAGTCTCTAGCACCATTTGGAGTCTCTGTAAATGGTCCTAAGGGCATAGAGCAAATGGAGAAACATTTATTCAAGAAAACCTAATAAAACTCCATAGGAACAGCAAGAGACTGTGGCATTTGAACTATGATCCACTTTCTCCCTCTCCACTCCCATCTCATTATGGAAACTCCACTGCAGATGAGTGCAGCCAATAGCACAGGGCTCTCTCTCACCCTAGCTCCCAGTTGGAGGCCTGCAATATCTTCCCAGGAAGGGCAGGATATCAGTATTTCTCACCCTGCTTACTGTTGCACGGGCTAAGTTCTAGGTGAGTGCAGCTGAGAGATGAGGCTCCCTTCCTCTTCTCAGCCCCTACCAGTGGGATGGAGGCTCTAACCTTGGAAGTGGCATGCTGAGAAATACTGGGGCCCCAGTCACCCTCATCCTGCCTCATTCATAAAGCAGAGTTTCCATGCCAGGGGAGACAAGCTGAGAAGACCAGAGGTTACAGCCATCCTCCACTCCACCAAGTGCCCAGCTCCTAAAGCAGATATGCCACTCAGAGAGGAGAGTACCATTTTCCCCTTCCCCAGCTCCAGAGCCCTGGCTCAGATCTTGCCCAAGGGGAGACACAGGCCATAAAAGAGAGTTCTGGAAGTTGTCTCAAAAGGAGTAATTCATTTGCAACACAGTTTGGGGAGGTTAAAGCCTAAAGGTGCTCTCAAAAACAGGAGAGGTTGTGGTGCAAACCAATTAAGAGGACACTGGTAGATTCGTTTAGGACATAATCTAAACCATAAACTGACTAGTTTATCAGGGAGAACCAGGGAAGGAGACAGATAAGAAGAGCTCTCCTGGGTCAGAACAAATCTCAAACAATGACCTCAAAAACTAAACCCTTGAAAGCCAGAATCGCTACAACACGGTATTTTAAAAGTCTAATTTCCAACAAGAAAATTATAGGAAACCAAAAAGTTTGACCCACACACAAGGAAAAAAAAGCAAGCAACAGAAACTGCCTGTGAGAGTGGCTAGATGTCAGATTTAACAAGAATTCAAAGTAGCTGTCATAAATATTATCAAAGAACTAAAGGAAACCATGCTTAAAGAAGTAAAGGAAGATATGATGATGTCTCATCAAGTAGAGAACATAAATAAAGAGAGAGAAGTTTTTTTTAATGGAAATTCTGGAGCTGAAAAGTACAATAAATGAAATTAAAAGCTCACTAGAGGGGCTCAACAGCAAATTTGAACTGGCAGAAGAAATAATTAGCAAAGTCCAAGACAGATTATGCAAACCAAAGAACAGACAGAAAAAACAATGAAAGACAATGAAGAGCTTCAGGGAAGTGAGGATCACCACCAAGCACACCAGCACTTGCAACGCAGGAGCATCAGAAGGAGAGGAGACAAAGAAATCAGCACAAAAAATTCAAAGAAATGATGACTGAAAACTTCCCAAATTTGATGAATTTAATCTATAGACTTAAGAAGCTCAAAAAGACTCCAATAGGATAAACGCAAAGTAGCAAAAGTGCTGAAAGAGAATGATAAGGAGAAAATCTCCAAAACAGCAAGAGGAAAATGAATCATCACTTAGAAGTGAACTCAATGAGATTAACAGTTGACTTCTCGTCAGACACAAGGCAGACCAGAAGGCAGTGGGATAATGTCGTCAAAGTGCTTAAAGAAAAATACTGCCAAGCAAGAATCCTACATCCAAAAAGACTATCTTTCAAAAAGGAAGGAGATCATAATAAAGACATTCCCAGTATTACTAATACCAAAACCAGACAGAGACATCACAAGAAAAGAAAATTATAGACCAATATTTTTTAAGAATATAGATGCAAAATCCTCAATGGAATGCTTGCAAACCAAATCCAACAATATATAAAAAGAATTCTACATCATGACCAAGTGGGATTCATTCCAGGAATGCAAGGTTGGTTTAACATCTGAAAATCAATTAATGTAATACACCATGTCAATAGAAAAATCACACTGTCATCTCAATAAACACAGAAAAAGCATCTGACAAAACCCAACACCCGTTCATTATGAAAACACTCAACAAACTAGGAATGTACGGGAAGTTCTTCAACCTGAGGAAGGGCAGTTAAGAAAAGCCCACAACTAGCATCACACTTTATGGTGAAATACTGAATGCTTTTCCCCTAAGAAAAAGAACAAGACAAGGATATCCACTCTCACCACTTTCTATTCAACATCGCACTGGAGGTTCTAGGCAGGGCAAGTAGGCAAGAAAAAGAAAGAAAGAAGTAAAATATCTCTACTCACAGATGACATGATCATGGATATAGAAAATCAAAAGGAATCCACTAAAAACTACTAGAATTAACAAACAAGTTCAGCAAGGTTGCAGGATACAAAATCAATATACAAAAATCAGTTGTATTTCTGTGCACTGTGAATGATCCAAATATGAAATTAAGAAAACAGTTCTATTTACGTTAGCATCAAAAAGAATAAAATACCTAGGAATAAATTTAACAAAAGTAGTGTAAAACTTATACTCTGAGAACTACAAAATTGTTGAAAAAAATTAGAAAAGATATAAATAAATCACAAGATGTCCTATGTTCATGGATCATAAAATATAATATTGTTAAGATGGTAAATATCACAGACCTAGACAGTATAGCCTACTACACACCAAGGCTATATAGTACTAATCTTATGGGACCACTGTTGTATGTGCCATCCATCGTTGACCCAAATGTCATACGTGGCACATGAATATAATCCAAACTAAAGATAGGCAAAGGATCTGAATAGACATTTTTCCAAACAAGATAAACAAATATCCAAAAACAAATGAAAATATAATGAACATCATTAGCCATCACGGAAATGCAAATCGAAACCACAATGTTATACCATTTCACTCCAACTAGGATGGCTACAATCAGAGTCAAATAATAGCAAGTGTTGACAAGGACGTGGAAAAATTGGTATAAGGGGGGAAGACAATTCCTCCACCCTCTAGGTCCTTCTGGTTAGTCTAAGAATTAAATTGACATGAGAAAGAATAACAGGAGAAAATCAAACAAAGTTTAATAACATGTAGACATGGAAGAAACCCAGGAAAACTGAGTAACTCACCAAAATGGCCAAAGCCACCACCTTAAATACCATCTTCAGCTAAAGATAAAGGAGGATGTTGGGGGAGGGGGTGGTTTAAGACTTCAAAGGGGATAAAGGCAATTTACATGGAGATGGAAAAGTAAATGTTTGATAAACAAGTGTTTGCTGGGCCATCTATAGACAATGTGACTCAAGCGAGAGAATTTTGATAAAAATGGGCTTAGCAGGGACCCTGTCAGTCTACCAATACCCAGAGTTACCTATGGGGATGGCCTGTCCTGGAGAGAGGCCTTCTATCTTAAACCCTTTGAAGCAGTTAGGGGGAAGGTCAAAGTTTCCTTCAGAATCTTTTGCCCTTAAAAATAACCAAGACAAAGAGACACATTTTGAGGTGGGAGACACAATTCTGATCCCCCACCTTAGAAACCTCATACATTGCTAGTAGGAACGTAAAATGGTGCGGTCACTGTGGAAAATGGTCTCAGAGTTCCTCAAAAGTTTAAATGTCAAGTTCCTCTACGACCCAGCCATTCCACTTCTAGGTTATAACAAACCCAAAAGAAATGAAAACATGTCCACACAAAAACTTTTACATGAATGTTCACAGCAGCATCATTCATAATAGCCAAAGTGTGGAAACAACCCAAATGTCCATCAATGGATGAATGATAAACAAAATGTGGTGTGTCTAGCCAATGGAATATTATTTGGCTGTAAAAAGGACTGAGGTACTGATACACGCCACGATATGGATGAACCTTGAAAACATGATGCTAAGTGAAGGAGGTCAGTCACAAAAGACCACATCCTATATGATCCACTCATATAAAATGTCCAGAATAGGCAAATATCCAGGGCAGAAAGGACATTAGTGGTTGTTCAGGGCTGGAGGCAAAGGGGCAATTGGTGGTAGCTAAGGCATACAGGGTTTCCTTTTGAGGTGATGAAGATGCTGTAAAATTGATTGTAATGATAGTCGCACAACTATGGAAATATACTAACCACCACTGAATTGTACAATTTAAATGAGTGAATTGTATGGTATATGAATTGTATCTCAATAAAATTGTTACCAAAAAAAGCCAAATAACTAACCAGAAAATGAAAATTCAAAAAGTAGCAATACAAACACGTTACTTAGAAACATGAATATAAATACCAAAATAATCAGCTACAAGGAACCAAAGTGGCTGCCTCTCCGGAGGATGGGAAATGGCCAGAGGTCGGGGACAGCTGGTTTTCATAATAAATCTTAGAGAACTCATTAACTTTTTAAACCGTGTGTATAGATAACTTTGATGAAAATTAAAACTTTTTGGACTTAAAAATAAAACCTCTGTTCTTGGGACCCCAACCGTCCCATTGCAGAGCTGGGAGGAGAAAGGAGGCTGGAGGGCGGGGGAGGGAGCAGTGGGCAGGAAGCTGACCAGGTGCCTTAGATTGGCTCTTAGAGAATCGAAGGCCTGTGCATTCAGCCAAGGGCTGGGGTCTGGCCCCAAAGAGAGGAAACAAGTGGGGACACGGCATTGCTGCAAGGCTGAGGATCTTGCCTGGCCCTGCCCAATGCCTCTGTCCCAAGGGAAAATCCTCCAGAAGCTACGCAATGGTCTAAAGGAAACAGACTCATTGCTGGAGAAACCGTCACTGTCTGTCAGGGCTGGCGCTGACCCAGAATCCACTGGCATTTATTGAATACCTACTGTATACCAGGCACCTCCACAAACGTCCTCCTGTAGTCCTGTCAAGGGCCCTGGGAGATGGGTAGGTTTACCCCGTGTTCCGGATGAGGCTCAGAGAGGTTTAGCAGCTTATCCGAGACCACAGAGCTAAAAAGAGCCAAGCGTGGATCACAGATCTGGCTGTCTTCAAGCCTAGAGCTCCTCGACCTGCAGAGCTTTGCAGCGCAGAGGAGGAGGCAGGAAGGAGTTGGAGAAAAAGGAGCCCCTTCCTCAATAGGCAACAGAGACCACGTTTGAGCCTAGCTTACTCCAGGATACCGGATTGTCAGGGTTTTTTGTTTTCTGGTTTTGAGTTTTTTGAGGCAGATTAACCCTGAGCTAACATCCGCCGCCAATCCTCCTCTTTTTGCTGAGGAAGACTGGTCCTGAGCTAACATCCGTGCCCATCTTCCTCTACTTTATATGTGGGATGCCTACCACAGCATGGCATGCCAAGAGGTGCCATGTCCGCACCCAGGATCTGAACCGGCGAACCCTGGGCCGCCGAAGCGGAATGTGCGAACTTAACCTCTGTGACACCGGGCCGGCCCCCCGGATTCTCAGTTTTTGCTTCCAGGTGGGTCACAATGAGAAGCGCAAATTAATCATGAGCTGATGAAGCTCTAAGTCAGAGCGATGGCTCAACAAGCTTGGGCACTGCAGCTGCAGGCGGTGGCTCAGCCCCCAGGGCCCCAGCAAGCCAGGCACTAGACGGCTCAGCCTATCACTGCTCGCCTCTGTTTGGGGCCCCCCAGCTGTGAAACAGAACGTCTGGGCCTCTGATGCCAGTTATGGCCGCCCCACATCAAACCCCGGGAGACAGAGTCAGCACTGACTTTCTAATCTGGAGGAGAGCTTAGTCTCATTTCATCCCCTCTTCTTACTGTACAGATGGGAGGCAACGCCCTCCAAGAGAAAGGGACTTGCTCAGGGTCAATAGCAAGCTACCAGCAGAACCAGCTCTCTAACCAAAGCATTAGCCATGACACCTCCCCTGCCTGCTCCCTCCCCAACAGGTGAGTTAGTGCCAGTGCCCTCCCCTACCCACAGCAACACCCCCAGCCTAGACACCCTGTCTAAGTCATACATGCTCCCTTATTACCCTCTCCTCTTACCCCCAATCTCAGTGCCAGGAAAGAAGCTACTAATTCGCACTAAAGAGTAGGTGACTGATGGTGATGGATGCCTACTTCTCCCATCTTTGTATTTTAAAAGAATCTTAGAATCTTTCTCCCTCTCCCTCTCTCCATGACACACAAGCTGCCCCCCAATAATCACCTCGATGATAACCGGGAAAGGTGGTACTAGGTCCACGTACATCATTAGCAACTAGGAGGACAGGTCTGGACTCAGACAAATTTGGGGTCTAACTCCGGATCTGACAGTTAGCATCTATGTGATCTTGGGAAAGTCACTCAACTTTTCTGAGCCTCAGTTTCTTCATCTGTAAAGTGGGACAATAATACCCGCCTCTCAGGGAGGTGGCAAGGATTAAGGGAGATGAATGCTTGTAGAGTCCCTTACACGGTGCCCAGAGCAGAGCGAGCACTTGAAAACGTAGATGTGGACAGTGAGAGATAAGGGGGGGAGGGAGGAAAGCAGGGAACACGCACAGACAGGTTTTTTCTATGACATTCTACGACATTATCTCATGCACGAGTCTCGTCTCTCCGTCTAGACTGAGAGCCCCCTGATGCTGGAACCACAATTCCCACTTCTGAAGCCCACCTCACCCCCTCCCATACCCAACACAGCACTTACATCATAGCAGGGGCTCAATAAAATCTTTGTCTCCTGAAGATCGATGCAAAGAGAGCAGCTTAATACGAAGCGCACAGACCTGGACTGTGGACCAGCAAACCTCCTCCCTGGCAAGTCCTTCAGAGCAGCTTTTCGCAGGGGCCCCGGGACCAGCTCTCCCCGTTTCACAGATGGGTATACTGAGGCAACCAACAGTGAAAAGACTCCTCAGGCCGCAGCCTGGAGACCAGGGTCCTGACTCTAGGTCCTCCCCCTGGGTGCTGAGAGGCCGGCTGAGGCTCCCAGTCCCCTTGGGTCCCCCTTCTGTCCACATGTGAGCCCCAGTGTCATGCTGTCATCACCAGGATTTTCTCTCGACACCTGTTTTAATTTTAGATGCTCTAAGACCGTTGGGGGAAGAAAAGCTCCTTTCCTGTTCAGAAACGTTGTCATCACTTTGAAAATGCCCATCTCTTCTCTGTCACAAAAAGGCTGCCAGGCCTCTACTCTGCACTCCTGATGCCCCAGGACTGAACCTGCGCCCGTATCCTCCAGGCAGCCTGGCACGTGGCCACTCTCCAGCTCGTCCCACACCCGTTCCTTCCCATCAACCCCTGCCACAGTGGACCCCCTTTAGAGCCTGCAATACATCCTGCTGCTCCCCCCCCTCCCCAGGCCTCTGCATCTGCTGTTCCTTCTGCCTGAAAGGCCCTTCCTGCTTGCCTCCCTCGTGCCTGACCTATTCATCCTCCATAGCTCAGCTTGACCATCAGCTTCCCCGATCTGCATTCCCATGGCATCCAGAACTTTCCTTTTGGAACATATTACATACATCTATAATGACTTAAGAATTTACAATAATGTAAAAATGACTTTTCAATATGTACAGTAATTTTACCCTTGCTAGAGTGAAAGCTTCATGATGACAAGCCCTGAGTCTGCCTTGTTCCTGGTTGTCCCCAGTGCCCAGCAGAGCCCCTAGCACATAGTAGGTGCCCAATAAACATTTGTTGACTGACTGCCTGACCAACTGACCTACTAAGGCAAAGGAAACTTCTACCTGAGTGCCTGCTATGCATCAGTTCCTGTACGGTATTCTATCCAGCCCTCACAACTGAAGGGGGTGGTTGCCCCCATTTTACAGAAAAGGAAACTGCAGCGTGAAGAGTGATGCCACTTGCTGGAGGATGCCACTTGCCGGAGGAGGTGAGAGGGATGGGATGGAAACGCAGGCTCCTTCCTTCCGGGACCCAAAGGAGCCCCCTCTCTCCCTCCAAAATCCCCCTCCCCTTTAGGTTGATGGGAGGAGGTCATTGTGACATCCCGGGCCCTTGGGAGCAGCCCAGACCGGCCCCAGGCTCCAAACAGGCTAGAATCAGCCCAGCTCTCCTGAGGACGCAGCTGCTGTGGGGCGTCCTGCCCTGCCCCACCCAGCCCTTCAAGGCGCCCGCAGCCCGTCCTGGGCAGGTAAGTCACAGGCGACCGTGGCGCCTCGGCGCCCTCTAGTGGTGGCAGGAAAGAGCATCCGTGGGGAGAGAGGAAGGGGGAAGGGAGAGAAGAGATGGCGGAGCGGAGGAGGAGAGAAGGGAGGGGAGAAAGTTGGAGCTGAGGAACGGGTTGGAAAGGAGCAAGAGGAGAGCGGCAGGGCCTTTGTCCTTGGCTCCAGAGTCCCTCCTTCTCCGGGAGTGCTCCCTCTGCCAGCTGCCTCGCTGGGTTTCTGCCCTGCAGCTCAGCCTAGGCCCTGGGGGCCTCAGTGGGACACGGTTGCCCCAGGGAATCACTGTAACAAGGAAAACCTTCTCTCCCTCCGACGGGACAGTCCATCTGTCTCCTGGGATAGAGCTGCTGACCTTCTCCCGCCACAGGCCTCCCCGAGCCAAACCGGGGTCAGGAGGGGGCTCCTTCCCTCTCCTCCCTCTCCGCTCCTTCCCCCCTCAGAGGCAGCGGGGCTCTGCCCGTGCCCCGGCCCCCGGGTCCCCAAACACAGGGACACACACGCCCCGGGTCTACTCCAGCCCTCGCCCTCGCCCTCCCCTCCCCTCCCCTCCCCCTATCCAGCCTCCCCGCCCAGCCACCCCCAAAATCCCAGCAGCTGCGGTTGCCATGGTCACAGCACCCCTCCCACCCCACCCCCACCCCGTGCTCTTAAATAAACTGCAACCTGGGGAACTGGAGCTGCTGGAAGAGGCCGAATGTGCAGAGCCAGCTCATTTCCCGCTCCTCTCACTTCGGGATAATTAGTGCAAATTAAATTTCACACCCCTTCTCCGGAGCAGCGAGAGCTCCCTGGGAATGGATACCCACATTCACGGAAGACATACTCCAATGTCTCTTTGCAATGTGCAAACGTGGGAGAACATTTCTCGGCTGCGAGTCCTCCACGATTCCCCAGATTCCCCAAAGTCAGTGGCACCAAGGCGGGCTCTGAGACACACACACACACACACACCCCGGCTGTGCGAGGGGAGAGGGAAGAACCCCCCCCCCCCCGGAAATGGGAGACAGGGGTCCAATTGCCAGCTCCAGCATGCCTCACCCGGGCTTCCCTCTGTAAAACCAAGATGGGCCAAATCACCATAGAAATGAACCCCGCTCCCCCCCCCATCATCGGGGCCTCAAAGACAGGCACCCACGTCCATGTGCCTGCGCCATCACACAGGGCCCCAAGGTTGGAAGGGCCCCCCCGCTAGGTTCAAGGATCTGTCTGCTGTCTGATTTTTGAACAAGGGGCCCCCGCTTCATTTTGCGCTGGTTCCTGCAGATTACGCAGCCCATCCTCCCCATGCTCATTTATTCACACATGTTGTGTCTGGATGAGCAAACGCAGAGCACACCTCCACGTGAACAATAGTAATAGCACCTACTGTGCACAGATGCTGTTGAAGGGCTGTCTATACCTTCACCTTGTTTAACCCTCACAACAACCGGGTGAGGTCGTTTCCTGTAGTGCTTCCCAAACTTTAACCTGCTCAGCACTGGGCATGGTGTTAAAAGGCAGGTTCTGAGTCAGCAGGGCCTGGGACTCTGCATTCCTAACAAGCTCCCAGGTGAGGCGAGGCTGTGGGTCCCCAGGACCTCGTTTTGAGAAGCAAGGCACAGTTAAGGCTGTTGGAGCACCCGTCCCCTGGCTGCTGTGACACGGGCTGCCACCTGCCCGCATCTGCTCCCTCTCTGGAGTCCTGCCTTCAGCCAACCCAAGATGCATCACTAGGAAACGCCTGGGAGATTACTTCCTCCTCCAGGGGGAGGGTCGGGGGACACAGCCAGTGACTGGCTGGCAAGGGCTGGCCTCCTTTGCCCAAGGTGGGCCAACTCCAAGGTGTCATTCATGCTCCAGAACTCCCCGTGGGATCAGGCTGAGACCAGACTTCAGCTGAACCCACATCTCAGCCTAGCTTCTCCTCCACCTCTAGCCTGTTTCCCCCACACCCTTACAGGTCCCTCTCGAAATAAATCACTTGAGTGAGAATGCCTGTCTCATGCTCTGCTTCTAAAGAACCCAACCTAGACAGGGAGGTACTATTATTCTCCCTATTTTATTGATGACCAAGAGGTTAACTTGCCCAGGACAGACAAGTGCCAGAGTCAGATCTGAACAGGTGGCCTGGTTCCACTACATGATACTGCCTCTGTGTGCATGTACACACAATGTAAATCCGTATTTGTACTCACACGCACATACTCTTGCTAATGCACCCGTTTATATGCATATCTAGATACACAGCCTGTTTTTGCATGCATATTGACACATGCACGTAAGTGGATATCAATTCATTCAAACATCCACGCACACACATGTATGTACCCCCGACATCTGCATCCCCAGAGATGCAAATGTGTGTATTCGTTCATTCATTCAGTGAGTAAAGGAATTATTGCACAGCTCGGACGTCACCCCATCCGGCAGCTCTCCCTGCCTCCCTGAAGTTAGGTCCAGAGCCTCTCCTCTCAGCTCCCACAGACCCTGTCCTCACCCATGGTTACAGGTCCGTCTCCCCTGCTGGTCTGAGAGCTCCTCTAGAGCAGGGGACCTGATCTGATTTGCTGGCCCATAGTGAGGGCTCAATACATCTTCACTGAACTGAATTTAATCTGGCTCTACCAGTCATGTGACCTCAGATGAGTTCTTTCTCTCTCCGATCCTGAGTTTCCTCACCTCCCAGGGAGCAGGCACTGTGGGGGCCTTAGCAGGTACAGCCAGTCCAGTCTTAAGGAAGGCACTGGGAAAGATACCTTAAAGGAAAGGAAGGGACATTGAGCTGAAATCTGAGGGAGGATCAAGATTTAGCAAAGGAAAGAGGGCAGTGGGAAGTTCCAGCAGGTGGAACAGCATGTGCAAAGGCTCAGAGGTAAGGGGATGTGGCTCCTTCAATGAGAAGCCCATGTGTCTGGAGTGCAGTGTGGAGAATTCCCCAGGAAGAGGCAGGAGAGATGCTGAGGGGCCACAGTTTGGATTTTATCTTGAAAATAATGGAGAGCCATTGGAAATTTTAGTGACGACACTTGATTTGAGTTCTTAAAAAACACCCAGATTGCTATGAAAAGAATAGGATTGGGGCGGGGTCGGGGGGGCGAGGTGAAGGCAAGAATGGAAGAGAGGAGACCTTTAAAAGACTGTTGCCAGCAGCCAGGTGAGAGAGGATGGTAGCTCAGACTAGGATGGCGTTGGTAGAATAGAGAAAAGTGGATGGTTAGAGATATTCAGACATCAAGAGGCCAACGACAGTTTGGATGTAGAAACTCAGAGAGATGGGAGAGTTGGCTAGACACCCCAGACCTCAGCAGACCCCCATTCTGACAGATCTCCCCTCACATCCACCCCTGCCGCATCGTCCCCACTAGAAGCCAGGGAGCCATTCTCTCCACCTGCTTCTGATCTGCATCTTTTGCCTTCCCCAACCACAGCCAGCCGCCACGTGCTCAGAGCCAATGCAGTCATAGGGCTCTTCTCGCAGCCTGTCTGGTCCTTCAAGGCCTTGGAACTCTCGTCCTTTCCAGCCTCATCTCCAGGCAGGGCTCCTCCAGACAGAGACTCAGTACAAAGATGCCAGCAGGCGTTCTGCTCAGTCCACACTGATCTGAGTGGCCCCAGGCACCAGCTACGGCAGGAAGAACCCTGAACTGAAAGCTCCTGTCCTCACTCTGCCACTCACTGCTGTGCAACCTTGAGCAAGTCAATCTTCCTCTCTGGGCTCCAGTTTCTCCATCTGTTAATGAGAGGATGGGATGCAACAATGGGATCCTGCATTGGGGATTTGCTGTCCCGAGCCTGTTGAGAAGAGTTCTGAGAAGTTCTAATGTAAAGAACCCAATTCCCTTTGCGTTTCACAAAGTTATTTCCACATGCAGCCCTTTCTTTTTCCCTGGGATACCCATTAGCATCCCGCAGGACGGTGTTCCAGGGCCAACTCCGAGGTGTCATTCGTGCCCCAGGTGACTTCTCCTCCACTTCCATCCATTCACTCTCTGTGCCCTTCAGGGGCTTTTCAGATCGATTTCTCTAATGCTCGTTAAATGCCTACTGTGTGCCAGGACCGGAACAGGTGGCTGGGAATACATCAAGGACTCAGTCACACCCCAGCTTGGGAGGAAGCTGCAGGCTGAGGGACAGACCTGCCTCACTGCGTGAGTCTGACCTGCACCCACCCGTGTGGTGTGACCTTGAGCAGGTCACTCTTCCCCTCTAGGCTCTGATTTTTCATCTGTAAAATGGGAAGATGAGATGCCACGGTCCCTCAGGATCTGGCCAACCAGAGCACCAACCACCTAGGCTGCAGTGACAGGTTCCAGGGTGGGCACGTGACCCAAGTTGAGCCAATCAGAGTCCATCCTGGGGCCCTGGGGCCCTTCAGGAAGTCAGTTGCCCCTTTGGCATACACGCGTTGGAGCGCATGAGTGCCTTTTTGAAGGGGAAGCAGGTCCATGGCTTCCAATACCTTGTCCAATGCCTCCATGACCCAAAGGAGATCTATAAATGGTGGCGGTAATGAAAACTCAGTACCAGGAAAAGGTTAGGGTAGAAGCTTAAGACAAAGGGGAGGGGATTAAGGCTCTGAGCGAATGACTGTGTTCAAGCCTCGTGGATGCTTCATCGAGCTGACATGGCTGTGATCACCAGGCAGGTAAAGACTTAGACTCTGATGAATTTCCAGTGACCCCACTTCAATGGCCATGTGTCCTCAGGCGAGTTACTTAGCCTCTCTGCAGCTCCATCTTTCCTCATCTTGGAAAATGGGATACTTTCAGGTCTGATCTCCCAGGTCAGGATTAATTGAGATCATTCAAGTGAAGTTCTTAGCCCAGGGTTGGACACAGAATAAACGTTAAATAAAGGTTAGCTACTATCGTAATAGCCTGGTGAAAATCAAACAGAAAGACTAGCCCTTAACGAAGAGAAGAGCAATGACCTTCTGCAGGTTTTCCCTGAGTCATAAGGGGAACCCCTATAGTCCATGTCCTTTTTCCACTTCCTTCCCACCAGGACTTTACAGACTCCCCACCAAGATGCCCCAAGTGTCCCCTGGACGCCTGTCAGTTCTCCCTACCCTGGAATGGATCAGAGGCAGATTTTGGTGTCCAGGCTTCCATTCTGACACTCAAGGCCTTTCCAGCTCTGTGCCTTGGAACTGCGGGCTCACGCTCCTTGGAGCGGGTGGTAGGCAGGTTCTAAGACGGCTCCTGATGATGCCCACCTCCTGGTGTTCATGTCCTTGTGTCATCCCCTCCCCTTGAGTGTGCGCTGGACCTAGTGACTTGCTTCTAACAAATAGAATACCACACAGTGTTGGGATGTCACTGAAAAAATTAGGCGACAACAAGCTCTGGCTTCCGTTTTGCTCACTCACTCTCTTTGTCTCTCTCTCTCGGTGGCTCTGATGGAAGTCGGCTGCCATGTTGTGAGCTGCCCTCTGAGAGGCCCACATAGCGAGGAACTGAGGGTGGCCTTTGGCCGACAGAAAGCACAGAACTGAGGACCTCTTCACGATCCACCAGCAACTGAAATCTGCCAATGGAAGTGAGCTTGGAAGCAAATCCTTTGTCTGTCAAGCCCTGTGATGACACAGCCTAGGTGACACCTTCATTGCAGTCTCATGAGGGACCCTGAGCCAGAGGACCCCCCCTGGAATCTCACCCACAGAAACGCTGACATAGCAGATGCTGCTGTTTAGAGCCACTACGTTTGGAGGTGATTTGTTACACAGCAACAGAGAACTAACACACATAGAAAAAGCGGGGAATTTTTTGGCTCACTTAACTGAGAAGCCCAGAAGCAGAGTTTCTGTCAAGTACGGCTGGACCCAAATGCTCAAATGTCAACAGGAATCTGTCTGTCTCAGCTTGGGTTTCTGTGAGAACAGAGCCTCAGACGAGGATCTGGGTGCAGGTAGCTTATTTGGGAGGGGGTGGCAGGCAGCAGGAATGAGAGAGAGAGGAGGCTGAAGAAAAGAAGGAAAGGGTGAGACAGGATGTGTTTTCAAATTCACTGTGATAAGCAACAGGGGCTGGCTTCCTCTGGAAGCTCTGGGAAGCACGTGACCTCCCAGCATTATCCTTCTGAAGAATGGGAGCTGGGGACATTCACCCACCAGCTCCTCGCTGCACTGGGTAGGGGTGGCCCCGAGGGTATTAACTTCCCTGAACGTTAGAGCCGCACCTGTGCTCTGGCCAAGCAGGCTCCTGAGCTCCGGAGACACTTGAGGTGGACCCCGGCAGCTGCGCCTGAGATCAAGCGTAAGGTGATGCAGGATGCTGAAAGCATCTGCACGCTGTCCCATCCATCGCTCAGCTCCCCTCGGAGACGCCTCCAGCCTCGGGCAGCCTCTCTGGGGCTCTTCCAGCAGCAGGGGCAGCCCTGTGCTCTCTTCCTGCAGCTCAGCAACCCCTGGGAAAGAGTGCCTCTTTCCCAACAGCTCCAGCAAAGTCTCAGGATTGCGTCTCTTTGAATAACAAGGATCATATGCTCCTCCTGCACCAGCCCCTGCTTCAGCGGACCAGGCCTGGGTCTTGACCTGTCCCTGGAGCCGTGGGCTAGGGGCAGTTCTTCTGATGAAAACTTGGGAAGTTGAAGAAGGAATGAATGCTGGCAGGAAAACCAACAGACATCTGTTCAGTCTACATAAGTCTGACTCCTATTAGCGGGTTATGAGATCAATTTAGTAGGTGATAACCAGCATTTTTTTAAATGGAGTGAAACAGTGGTTGTTAAACTTCAGCTGCATCAGAATCACCCAGAAGGCTTGTTAAAACATAGATTGCTGGGCGCCACCCCAGTCTCTGATTCAGCAGGTTTAGGATGGAGCCCAAGACACTGTAGTTCTAACAAGTTCTCAGGTGGTGCTGATGCTGCTGATCCAAGGAGCACAGTTTGAGAACCCCTGAGACAGTGACTCTCAGCGTGCACTGCGGGCAGTAAGGCTGAGTTTTGTTCCATGAAACTTTTATTTCAGTGACACATGCATGTGGACACAGGGTCACCAGGTGGAAGGCATTTCTGACTGAAATCAGCCCATGCAGTGAGATTAAGGGCTCTGCCCAAAGGCACACAGCTTCTAGGTGAGGGAACGGGGATTTGACGGCGGGTCTGACGGGCTCTGTACCACGATGCCACACTGGTTGTGGCTGAACCGCGATGCGCCAGGAACTCACGGCAGGATTTGGGCTAGTTTCAGGCTGCGTTTGCCACCAGAAGAAGTAAGTTACGAAATAAGCTGTTGTTACACATAGACCCCCAAATACATTGGCTTAAACAAGATGAAGGTTTACTTCTCCCGCATATGACGGTCCAGGGGTGCATTTCCAGGGCTGCTCTGCCAGCCTCCACATGTGGCTTCCATCCTGGGGTCCAAGAGGTCAGCTCCAGCAGCAGAAGGAGGGAAGGGGAGGGGAAAGCACATCCTGTCCTTTTAAGGGCACAACCCAGAAATCGCCTATGTCACTTTCACTCACATCCCACTGTCTAGATCCCAGTAACATGGTCAGATTAGGTGCAAAGGCGGCTGGGAAATGTAGTCTTGAGCTGGAGACACCTGAATACTGGGGACAACTGGCAGACCCTACACCACCAGGTGGTGTCGCCTGAGGTGACTGACCGAGGCATCCACGGGGGAGGAGGGAAGCTCCTGGAAGGACCCTCGGGGCATCTTCTAGTGGTAGTGTCCCACACAGAAAATGAGAAGGTGCCCGGCCCTACTCCCCAGGGACAGGGTCCGGGCCCCCTTCTCCAGCCCCCAGCTGTGGCTCTAATGCTAAACCCCCACCCAGACTATTCTAACTTGGCTCAACATTTTCTAACAGGTTTCTACAGACAGCATATTTTCCAGTTTATTACATCAAGTCAGGTAGAGCTTTCGATTTTAAGCTTCAAAGTTTATTTACTCAGAAAATGTTTGCTTTATCAAAAAGGATGCTGTGTGGCTATTAATAAAGCCATGTGCCTCCAGGCAGCAAACAATCGCCTCTGGTTAAGCAGGAGTGAGACCACATCAGACTGAAGGCCAGGGCTCGTCTTTCCTGGCCCTGCCACCCAACTTCACCTCCTTGTCTCATTCCCAACTGCAGATGCTTCTTTTTCTCATCTTTCCGAAAAAGCAGTGAGTCATAAACAAGAACAGATTTCTCTTGCTTGCAGAAAAGGTAAATTGCTGGCAGAAATAAATTTGCAGATGCTAGAATTTCACAGAAAGGAGCTCGTTGGTGGAGAGGGTTGGGTATTCTGCCCTGCTCCCCCACCCCCCTCTATACCCTTCACTTCCCTACCAAGCCAAGCTGGGTGCTGTTGGGGCCCCGACGGTTGGGCGTGGCAAGGAAGTGGGCTCGGCCTCTGAGAACGGCTCCCCTGTTTATCTCCCGGTTTGTCCCAGTTCCCGGGCCTGGGATTGGGCCAGGAGCCCCTGAGGTGGAGGACTCCGGCATCCCGGCTCCGCGCAGTACACTGACCTCGATTTATGTGGGTTACTCCCAGCCTGTGGACCTGTTGCCTGGCGAGGAGAAGGCCTATGGGACCTGCCCAGGGCCTGCGGGAGGTGGTTCCTCGCTCAGGCAGACTGTGGGACCCAGGTCAGCAGGACACGGGCTCAGATGCCACAGCATCCTCCTTCTAAGAGCGAGGGCCTGGGGCAGGGTCTAGAAACTTCCCTCCCTGACACAGAATCCATGGCAGAGGGGAAGAGGGGTGGCAACTGCCATTTCCTAAGCAGCCGCTGTGTGCTCTCACCGTGCCAGGCCTCCACATACGTCTTCCCAATCCTCACAGACGCCCCGGGAAGTTATTGAACCCGTATCACAGATAGGGAAACTGAGTCACAGGGAGACGTCACTCACCCTCTCTCATGCGCCCTCTAGTGGCAGGTCCAAGATTCAAACAGACCCTGCGACTGGTCTCAGTTTCCTTCCAACCTCCCTTCTCTTTCTGCCCCTCTCCTCTTCTCCCACGCCCCCCCCCACCACTCCCTACCCCATGTCACTCCTCTACTGAAGTCCTGACTCCCTCCTCCTCTCCACTGCTCTTTTCACACTAAGCACAGAGCATCCAAGAAAGAACTTTTCTCCAAAGAAAACAAATGGAGAGGAGCCAGAAGTGGGGATGGGGGGATCTCTGAGCCTAGTAGGAAAAATGCAGCTCCCAACAGTGGCAAAGGCCTCAGAGGTGCAGGCCAGATGAGGCATGTGTCCCTTCCCAGCTCCCATGGACACCCAAGGACAACTGAGATTTGCAGTAGCCTCAATGCGTACCTAGGACCACTGTAGCAACTAAGTTTTAAATTGTTTGATATCCCTACACTTCCCTCTCATGCCTAAAATCTTCCCTGTTGATAATCTGTTAATTTAAGCTTCTGATTTCTATTAAAGTCCAAGTTTCTACACCCCCTCAACCCACTGCCCTCCCAGAAGGGGTTAGTCATTTACACTCTAGTGTGAATGTCTCTGACCCTGCCCTGAGAGAGGATGTTAGTAGGAGAGGTTAGCCCCACGGAGAACCATGGGCTCTCTCGATGTCCACTCTTCTCCAGCAGCCAGAGGGACTCCAGGCTGCACTGTCTCTGACCACTCCAGGGCTAAGAGGTACCAGCCGTGGCCAATGGCTGCCCTGGAGCAGGTCAGGTGCCTCCCCACACTGATTCCTAGCATGGCAAAGGCCTGACTGAGGTCCCCACAGGCAGCAGATGGTGAGCTAACTTCTGCGTTGCCATGGCAGCCCTGGAATGGGGGTGAGGAGATGGTGCTGTGTCTCATGCCTAGATTACATGAGGGCACGGAGTGGGAGCGGGTGAATGTGAGTTTCCAGTGTTGTCCTTCCCTCCCTCCAGCCATCGGGTGGCTACAGGAGTCTCTGGAGGTGCCCTGGCAGGGTGGGGCAGTGGCCGGGGGCCCAGGACCTGGATGCCAACAGACTGGGTTCTGGACAGCCTAGCTCCTCACTCCCTGGCTGGAGCAAGGCCAGCTGTGAGGTCAAATACAACCAAGGAGCTTCCAGGAGCCCGCAGCCCCCCTGCACAAAGGTTCAACGACTTGTTATATGTAGGACCCTCAGAGACAGCAGGCATCCTGGAGACAAAGACCTTTGGGGCCAGAGATCAAGGGCAGATTGACCAAAAGAGTCCCCCAGAACCTGCCTCCCCGTCTCTGCCAGGAGGAGACGCAGGTGCCGAGGTCTCTGAGTGTCACCAGCATCCAGTGCAGGACCCCGCTGGAGGTGATCCACCCAGCTCCAGCTCCCTACAGGCGAGTCCCTGGGCTGTCTGAGCTGTGGGAGCAGGTACCGCAGAAGCAGGCCCCGGGCCAAGCTGGCAGGGTCAGGCCGGACATGCGCACAACGCTGGACCTTGAAGCTTCCCAGCCCACCCCCCAGAGCCAGGCCTGGTTCTCAGAGGACCAGCCACCATGTGCCTTCACAACGTGCATGGTAAATGGTGTGATTATGACGTGTACGCACACAACACGCATGCACACGCTCAGAGTTCACACGCAGTGCACACAGCATATACAGGAAGTGCTCAGGGTGCGAGCACATGGTGCACCTGCCCCATGGGCTCCCTTATTCTCCAGTGCATGCACACACACTGTGCACAACTTGTGCACACAGCTCATACTCAAGGGTCTGGTAAGAACTTACGGGAACACACCCATATACCTACCTGCTGTGTACACAGTAAGCCTACAGAACGAACACGGCGTGCATGTGAATGCACGCGCACACACACACACACACACACACACATACATGGCACCCTCAGCCTGCAGGGCCGGCCCAAGGAAGGAGCTAGAAAGAAGCAGGGAACCCCATGCCTCCTCTCTGGAGACAAGCTGAGACCTGAAGGGTCATCCACAGAGGCAGGTCGGTGCTGGGGGACTGCTGACTCAGCATTGATGCTGGCCCCTACAGACAATGCAGTCAGGGCCCTATTCCCCAGAGAGGGCCCGGGAGGGAGTGGCTGGGCCACAGCCAGGCCTGGCAGCCCTGTAATCACTGGGGACAGAGGTGGGGCTAGAGGGCAACCCCAGGGAGGCTCCCGAGCCAGGCTGGGGCCTGGAGTGGGGCAGGCTACGTCCTGCCCTCTCCTGTCTTCCCTGTCACTCACACCCACAGGGCAGGGGCAGGGACAGGGGGTGGGGGCAGTAGTGCAGAGCTGAGCCGAAAGCCCCAGGTCGGGGTCAGGAGGCCTGGGTTCCAGGCTGAATCTGCCTCTGCCCAAATGGGCATCCTGGGCAGGGTCCTGCCCATCCTGAGCCTCAGTTTCCCCATGGCAACCGGGGGAATACCCCATGGATACTCTATGGATAACCTTGGCCTTGCTGCCCTCTGTTCACAGTGAGGCCTGTGTCACATGGGTTACTCACCACCTAAACTTCTGACCTCAATATGTAGTGTGCTCCAGGGTCAGAGTCCTGGCCCCACCTCCCTGGGGCATCTCCTGCCCCAGCCCTGGATGGGCTCAGGGCAAAGATAAGTAAGAGGCTCCGCCACCCAGGGAGAGCCTGGTCCTCCCATCTGGCCCGGGCAGGACAGGCTGCAGAGTCTAGCTCTGCTCTTTTGAACACTCATACCTCTTAGGGGCACGACCATCCTAGCTCCACGGAAGGGGCATCAGGTTAGAGGTCAGAATGTCCACCCAGTGACCCTGTGTGACCTTGAACAAGTCCCACTCTGGGCCTCACTTTCCCCATCTTTAATCTGAGGAAGTTGAACTAGAACTGGTGTCCAAGGGACATCGGTTCTGACATTCCGTGTCCCTGGAAGTGGCAGGTGGCTCTCCAAAACTGAGACTTCCTGAGCATCCTCTGGGTCAGGTACTGGGTCGAGCCCTTTATATACACAACCCCATCTAGGAGGTAGCATCTCAAGGTTACAGATCAGGACGTGGCACCTGAGAAAGAACTCAAGTCCACCCCCCCAGTAAATGGCAGGACCAGGATTCAGTCTCAAATTTATCTGACTCAGACCTTAAAGCCACGAAAACTGCAACGTTTTCTAAGTGCTTTATGTGAATTAACTCACTTAATCCACATAAAACCCCAAAGGTGGGGTCTGTGATTATTTAGATTTTAGAGAAAAGAGAGGCCTCTCTGATAAATAACTTGCCCAAAGCCGCACAGCTAGAAAGTGGAAAAGCTGGAATCCAATGCAAGGCAGGAGTCCGCATCCAGACCTTAAGTTCTCAACCATTACTTTAATGGCCCTCCCTGGTCCCCCCGAGGAGAGCAACAGACAATTCCCAGCAGAGGTCATACAGAGGATCAAAGCCACACCTTTTGCCACTGACCACATGTATCAGTTATCCACTGACTCAGTAATGCTGTGTAACAACCACAAAACCTCAGTGGCACACACGGTAAACATTTATTTTGTCTCCCTAGCCTGCAGGTCAGCTGGGTGGTCCTGCTGCTCTGGACCAGGGTCGGCTGATCTCAGCTCGTCTTGCTCATGTGTCTGCTGACAGCTCGCGGGAGGCTGGGGGCTGGCTGGTCTAGGGTGGTCCCGAGCTCACCTGTCTGACAATGTGCTGGCTGTGAGCTGGGAGGATGGCAGTGGCTGGGCCATATGTCTCTCGTCCTCCAGCAGGCTCACCCAGAATTGCCAAAGTGGCAGTCACAAGGGTCAGAGAGAAGTAGAAAATGTGAGAGAGAAGGAGAGACAGAAGGAAGGAGGGAGGAGGAGAGAGAAGGGGAGAGAGAGAGAGGGAGGAGAGAGAGAGAGGAAGCTGCAAGTCCTCTTGAGGCCTAAACTTGGAGCTATCACCAAGTCGCCACCCCTCCACTCCCATGAGCCGTCGCGAAGCACCAGGACAGCCAGCTCGGGGGCTGGGGAAACAGGCTCCACCTCTCGAAGGGAGAAGCTGCAAAGTCATTTTGTAAATGGCGAGATTACAGAGAAAGGGAAGAACTGGGCATCCTTGTGCAATCTGTCTACCACACCATGTGTCTATTTTCCACTTTCATTTTTACGCATCCTCTTATTCTATCAGAGTCACAGAAAATCAGAGCTGGAACAGAGGGGCTCAGGAGTCAGCTAGTCCCAACCACCCATCCTACAGATGGGCAGCCCGAGGTCCAGAGAGGGAAAGGAACATGCCAGGGGTCCCAGCCCGAGGCTTTTTCCTTTGGCTCAGGGAGCAGTGCAGACTGGCAGCCTTGCCTGCCTCTTAGCTGCTGGTGCCCCACTACCATCCCACTGAGCTGGCTTGGCACTTAGCACCCGGGGGTGATGGTTCATCTCAGCCCCCACCCTCTCCCGCTCTCCAGACTGAACACTCCGTATTTATGTGAGTCACACCAAACCCTGACATTTGTGCAATTGTCTTCCACATACCAAGTGCCTTCACCCATTATTCAAGCCCTATGATCACCCTAAAAGGAGGCGAAAGCAATAATAACAATCACCCTTAGCATTTATGGAGCATGCGTTGTTCTAGGTGCTTACGTACCTTAACTCAATTAATGCTCAAACCAACCCAGTGAGAAAAACACAGTCGTCATCCCAAATTACAGAAGGGCAGAGTGAGGCTCAGAGAGGAGAAGTGGCTTACCCAAGGCCACGTAGCCAGTAAATATCAGAGTGGGGCCGCAAACCCAGCAGTCTAGCTACTAACCTCCAGCTATGCCAGGTCAGCGGGGTAACCTGGAGAGCTACCTGGACTCTTTATCTTTATCTCCCCAGAGGTCTGACCTGGAGTGGGGCTGGGGCTGGGGCTCATCTCCTGAAAGAGGAGCTGTGCACAAGCCCACCGGAAATCAGGGTGAGGAGAGACAGAGAAAAAGAGAGAGCATAAGGAACACAAGAGCTCGGCCGCCAGCTTCAAATCCTGGTTCTGTTACCCAATTGCTGTGTGACTTTGGATGATATATTTAACCTCTCTGCACCTCAGCATTCCCATCTACAAAATGGGGGTGATGATAACAGTACTCGCCTCCTGGATTTGCTGTGAGGATTAGACATGTTGCTATATATAAGCAAATACTAGCACGTGGTAAATGTTCAGTAAACATTGGCTGTTACGATCACTACCTGGCCCTCTTGGCTTCTGGAACACCAGAGAGCAGATGTCACCTGCTGCTAACAAGTCAGCTCAAAGCTGCCCTGCAAGACTTGAGTCTCTCTGATGGCGGCACGAGAGGGCAGCTGTCCAGGGGTCTGCTCTCTTCCCTTCATGCTCCCTGAGGGGCGGGTCCACACTTGCAGACTCTAAGCAAGAGAGTCCCCCACCACGTAAGTCCAAATAAAAATAATCCGAACGCGTAAACTGAGCACAAAGAAGTTTAACAACGTTCTGATATTTTGGATGATGACAACATTGATGCTTTGTCTCAAATATCATTTGAGTTTATTTTGCTGCCTCCATCTTACCGGCATCTTAAGCATGTGCTTGGTCTGACTTGGCGTGTCCCTGTGCTGGACTCCCAGATGGCCTGAGGAGGCCGTAGACCCCAGGCCAGGAGCTAGGCCCTGAGGAGGCCATAGGCAGATCATTTCCCCAGAGCATCCCACTCTTTAGGGGGATGCAAGAAGCAAACCCCCACTCGGGATGCTAAAAAAAACCCTCCAACCAACAATTTGGCAGCTGCGGTTGCCAGGGAGATGATGAGGGATGCATGTGGTGCTGCCTCCCGCTTGGCAGAGGCCCCGCCTCCGTCCCGGGGGGGCATTCTCCTGGTGTCATCGTGGGGGCGAGGGGACAGGCCAGGAAACAGGAGCCCGGAGATCGCATTCCCTCATTGTCACCCGTTGTCCTCAGAGCGGAGGGCATGGATCAGACAATGGGCTGATGGACAATAGGGAACAGCAGATGGTCTCCCCCTACCCCCACCCCACCAGCTGGTGCCACTCGGCTTGCCAGGCCTGCCGGAGAGGTCGGAGTGGGGGCCCGGCTCAGCTGGCTGCAGACCCCAGCCTTGCACCTGCCCACATCGGGGTTTTGGAATGAGGTTCCAACTGGGAATTAAGACCCCTGAGTGATGGAAAATAAGAGGAAGAATAATAACGGCTAACACTTACTGCGTCTAAAATAAATCTGCTCTTCGAATAAAATCCAAACTCCTGGAAGGCCCGGCACAACCAGGCCCCAGCACATCTCTCTCTGGTGTCTCCACGCTACTCTCTCCTGGACCTCAACCAGGGTCTCACCACCCTTTCTGTGCCCAAAATACCGTGAGCTTTCCTAAACTCTGCACCTTTGCGTATGATGTTCCCACAGCCTGGAACACCATCCCCTCCAGCTCCCCACCCCATCAGCCCCTCCCAGGCATTCAGGTCCACCTTAAATATCATCTCTTTGGAGGGACTCTCTGATCACCCCATTTGACACAGATGACAACTTAGCTCCTTCGAACAGCATTTGCCACCATTTATAACTATTGATTTTATTTGTTCGTTTCCTTACTTGTAATCTGTCTCCACTGTCTGTAGGCTCCATGAACACAGGGACTGTGTTTATCTCGTTCGCTGCTGTATCCCCTGCACGAAGAACAGTGCCTGGTACATAGTAGGTGCTCAATAAATGTTTCTTGAATTTCTCAAGCTCCAGGCACTTAATCCTTCCAACCTTCCCTGCAAGGTTGTTTGTGCCCCCATTCTACAGAAGAAAGAGTGGAGGCTCGGAAAGGTCAGTAATCGGCTAAGCCAAGGCTAGAATCTGGAGCTAACCCAACTTCTAAATCTCTGCTCTGAACCTCACTCCACTTCACTGCCTCCTCCCAGCTCTACCAGCGACAGGTCCGTGTAGGACTAGTAGAGGCCCCTTCCCTTTCTGGGCCTCTGTTTTCCCATCTGTAAAATGACTGTGCAGAGCTCAACATCCCTGGAGTTTCTTGTTCTTCTGACAGCCGAAGATCCTCACAGAAATAAGCAGCCCCTCCAAGGCCTGCCTCCACCCCCCACCTGCCCTCTTCAATTCACGGCCTCACCACCATCTGGGCTTCGGGGACAGGAGTCTTGGGTTTAAGTGTTGGCAAAGATCTGGAGGAACTGGACCTCTCATATGCTGCCGATGAAAATGCCAAATAAGAGTGCCGCTTTGCAGAACACTTGGCACCCACTTACCATATGAACCAGCAGTCTCATTACCATATGAACCAGCAGTCTCATTACCATATGACCCAGAAGTCTCACTCAAGAGAAAGGAAGACATACGTCCGTCCGTGCAAACACCTGTATGCGATTGTTCACAGCAGCCTTCTTGGTAATAGCCAAAATCTGGAAACAACTCAAATGCCCATCAACTGGTGAATGGACAAAATGTGATACCTCTTTACAATAGAATACTACTCAGCAATGAAAAGGAAGTATGGACACAAGCAACAACATGGATGAGTCTCAGAATAACTGTGCTGAATGAAAGAAGGCAGACTCACAAGACACACACCACGTGATTCCATCCATGTGAAATTCTACAGGGACAGGAAACAGATCAGTGGTTGCCTGGGCTGGGAGGTTGGGGAGGGGACGGTGGCAAAGGGGCATGAGGCTGATGAAAATGTTCTATATCGTGACTGTGGTCATGGCAACACAACTGTACACGTTTGTCAAATTCATCAGATTGTACACTTGAAATTGGCACATTTTCTTGTATGTAAATTATACCTCGATAAAGTGACCAAACAAGGGACAGGGGGATCCTGGGTTTAAGAGCCAGCTCTGCCACTCTTTTCCTTAGGCAAGCCACCCCCTTCTCTGGGCCAACTGTGTGGAGCCTACGTGGGGACTGAGTCTGGGTCTCCTTGATGCCAGGCTCTCACTAACCTAGTGAGTAGAGCCCAGCTGGAAACACTGAGGACCTGGCCAGGCCCCTCCTCAGGGCTGCTCCTGGTGCCCCACCCCCGCCACCACGCAGCAGGCCCTGGCCCTGCATGGGGTCTGGGGCTCCCTACTATCCCTGCTCTCCCTGTCCCCTTTCTTCAGTGGCCGCACCTCACCAGCTCCTGGAAAGAACCAAAAATTGGACCAGAGCAACAGGCCGCATTGTAGTCCCACCTTAGGGCCAGGGAGCTTCCTCGGGACCTCCTGATGCCACTTATGGCCACTTTGTCCCCCAGGTCGGAACACTCCCTCTCCCTGAACAGAATAGCCCATCCCTGCCCAGAGTGGTGCCCACAGATAGGCCAGCTCCAGGCCCAGAGAACAGGCGTCTCCAACACAAAGGTCTCCAAACCCACAGGCACCACCTCCTGCCTCCACACCTGGGCAAGGGAGGTAGGAGGGGTGCGGGGTCCCAGGGGGTCTGTGTCAGGAGCATCCCTCCACCCCTTCTCTCCCCAACACAGATTCCATCCCGCTCTGCAGGAGCCTCCCCTGCATAGGTGGGGTCACATGTGCACATGGCCAACCACCATTCACAGGTCTGACAAGGCGCCACCCCTTGGCCATTCCTTGGGCTTAGGAACACACACACCAGAAATGCGGTCCAACTGCAGGAGGATGACAACCCAGGGAAGAGGCCCTTGCAGGCCCCAGAAGCAAACTCAGGGCCATTGGAAGAGGGAACTGGGGGCCTGGGTCCCAGAGCTAGTCCAGAAGAAGCGGTGTGATTTCTGGGTGGACGGTCTCCTTGGCCTTGCAAACTGCTTGCCCCATGGGGATGGGCCTGGCCAGAGGAAGGCCAGATCAGGACCTTCTAAAGCACAGGCCCAGGGCAGGGGCCCCATTGCCAGGTCTGAGGGCCAAGGGCAGTTCTGGGAGGCAGTGAATCTGGGGTCAGATCACGGGAGGCTTCAAATACCTAGCTAGTAGCTTAGGCTGCTCTTCTGAAGGAAACAAAGGTTCATCGACAAATTTGGGGATACAGGAGAGTCAAGAGCAGATCTGGATTCTGGAAAGATTCATTTAACACACATTTATTGGTTATGTACTATATGCCAGGGCCTAGGCCAGGAGCTGTGGTATGTCCATGGCCCCAATGTGACTGTCAGGGGACCAGCCACACGGAAGCAGTGAGGAAAGAGTGCTGGGTGGGAGAAGAGCAAGGAACACCACTGACTGTGCGCCTGCTCTGTGCCAGGCTCAGTGCTGGGCATTTTATAGAAATCACCTCGGTTAATCCTCCCCGTCACCTATGAGGGAGGTACTACTCCCCCCATTTTACAGATGAGGAAAGTGAGGCTCGAAGAGGCAAAGTGAGTTGCCCAAGTTTACACAGTCAGAAGGAGGTTGAGCTTAATTTGAAACTGAGTCTGACTCCCAAACCAGGGTTCTTTGTGCTTCCACAGAGAATGGGCTGTGACTCTTCCTACGGTGCGGGTGGAGGTTGGAAGGCAGTAATGTTCCATAGGAAAAGAAGGTGATTGCCCCTGAGGACCAGGGTGCCCCACAGCCCAGCCAGCTAGAGGATCCACCACCTGCCGTTTTTAGGAAGAATTAAAAACTATGCAAAGCAATTGAGACCAGTGGGAACAGCCTCCCAGCTCCCCGCAGTTTCATCACTCTCGCCTTCCTCTGGTCCCTTCCCAGTTGGGTTTTCCATCATCTTCTCAGAAAAGCTAGAAGGAGTGGGGGAAGGGAGCGTTTTCCTCTCCAGAAAGCTTGGTTCTTTGTATTCTTTGGGCAGATCAGAACCAGCCAGGGAACTCTTAAAAAGAAGATTCGCTGGGATTTACTCATGTGAGACATGAGCCAAGGCATCAGGGAATCTCCAAAGATCGTAACTCATGAGTCTGTGTGAATATCAAGTGTGTGTCCATGTGTGTGTCTCTGGGTGTCTTTGTGTGTGTCTGTGTGAGTATATATCTCCATGTGTCTGTGGCGTGTTTGTGTGTGAGTATGTGTCCGTGTGTGTCTGTCCATGTAGGTGACCATCAAATGGCTTACAGTAAGCGCAAATGCTCCATGTCAGACCTGGGCTCTCATCCTGTCTATACGGCTCACTGGCTGTGGGGTCCATGACCAACTTGAGTCCCCGCTCCCACAGTCTCCCCTGTGAAATGGGAAGAGTGATACTCTTGTCAGCTAAGTTGTGTTAAGCATCGCTTGGATGATGCGTTGTGTGCATCGTTCCAGATACGAACTAAGTGTTCAATAAATGGCAGGTTTTTGTGTTATTAGGGCCTTTCTCTCCTACTTCTTTCTGAGACCACTTTCATTCTTTCATTCATTCAACAACTATTTATTGCACTCCCATTATGTGCCAGGTGCTCCAGATCTAGGCACTAAATTCCCTTTCTCAGAGGTTACAGAAAAGGAATAGAAACTAGACTCAAATAGATCTGGTTTAAGTTCTTATTTATTCATTCATTCACCATTTATTGTGTCCCTTTCTAGCTGTGTGACCTCAGGCAAGTCATTTTCCTCACCAAGTCGCCATTTCCTACTCTGCAAACAGCACATGGAAATAATGCCTGCCTACCTTGTGTGGGCATTGGAGGGATGAATTGAAAACAACAGAGTATGAAAGGCCTTTCTCATAAGACACTGCACAAATAGTAGTCATCTCTAATGCAAGGAGCTACATTTCCATTTAGGGGCCAAAGCTGTATAGCTGCAGCCGGAGGAAAGCTCAGGCTGTAAATGACAAACGCGGTGGTGGTTTACAGGGGACCCGCCGAGCCGCAGCGTCCATCTTGCGGGAATTTCGTAGAGGATCTCACTCTGGCAGGCTCTTCCTGACTCCGTGCCCCCTGGCTCAGGGGGCTCTACTTTCTCTGGGCCTCTGCGTTCTTCCTTCCTTCGGACATTCTCCTCTTGGGTTGCTCCCAATTCTCAGAGCTCTCTGATTAATTAGCTTCTGGCCAACTTACGCTCAGAGAACATCAGTGGCCTTGACCACTAGGATGCAGTCACTCCCCTTCTCTAGGTCCGCATCTCCAAAAAGCTGTCCCCTCATCCGTCCCCACTAAGAGGAACCAACAACACAACCTCCCAGCAGAGACTCTTCGAGAACCTGCGTCATCCATGCTTACCTTTGAAAATGGTTTTGGTTTACCAGTTGCCCCAGCCTGGAAACTTACCTCCTTGCCCCTTACGCAGGCCATACATATACACATACCAAAGTCTAGCAAAGTGGGAGCACTTCTGGGTCTATCTCAGCTCTGCTTCTAATTGTGCACCTTGCTAGGGTCTTTCACCTCTTTTCTTTTATCTATAAGATGGGGAGAATAATAGTACCTATCTCATAGAGTTTTGGGGGGGAATTCAATTAGTATGTGTAAAGTGATTGGAATAATGCATGGCACATAGCCTGTGCTCAATAAATGTTAGTTTATCACTCCGTCCTGCAAGACTCAAGTCAAGAAGCCTCCTGTGGTCAGCCAATTTCTCCCTCTGAGCTATTGCCACCAATTGTGTGGGTATTGACTTTTTCCTAACTTCATCCATTTTGCAAGCTTTCATTGACTTCTCACAGAGATAAATACATCAGGGCACTGGCCCCAAGGTTTTCCAACCCAATGAGGAGGACAAGGAAACAGATCATCAGAATCCAGGATAAAAAGAGAAGGATGGAGCGAGCACAGGACAAGGGGGTGTGGATGGAGAAGCCCAGGGGTCGGCTGGGTTTGGTTGAGAAACCTTCCTAGGAGAGCTAACTGAATGGAGTCTTAAAAGATGAATAAGCATTAGGCCAAGAAAGGGAGTAGGGGCTCCTCGGACAGATGGAACAGCATGTGCAAAGGCCCAGGGGTAAGGAAAGTCTTGGCCCCTTTAAGGAACGGCAGGTAATTCAGGGTGGTCAGAGCAGAAAGGGGTGGTGTAAGTGACTAGAGATGGGCTGTTAGGTAAACAGAGGCCACATCGCAGGTTTTCAGTGTCCTGTTGAAAAGCTAGGACTTCTAAGTGCAACTTGGGATCCTGGATCAGAGCCTGGAACAGAAAAAAGAACAATATAGAAAAAACTGGCAAAATCTGAATGAAATCTGTGATTAAGTTAATAGCGTGCCTCCAATGTTAATTTCTTGGTTTCAATAAACATATCATAGTTATGTGAGATGTTAACATTAGGAGAAGCTATAGTATTTTTAACAACTGTTCTATAAATCGAAAATTATTTCAAAATAAAGGGTTTTTTAAAAGGCTAGGATTGGAGCTGGCCCCGTGGCCAAGTAGTTAAAGTTTGATGTACTCCACCTTAGCATCCCAGGGTTCATGGGTTAGGATCCTGGGTGTGGACTTCCTCTATTCATCAGCCATGCTGTCGTGGTGACCCACATGCATAATAGAGGAAGATTGGCACAGATGTTAGGCCAAGGACAATCTTCCTCAAGTAAAAAAAAAGAGGAAAATTGACAATGGATGTTAGCTCAGGGCAAATCTTCCTCACCCAAAAAAAAAAAAAAAGCAAAAACCCAAAAGGCTAGGATTTTATCTTGGGAGTAATGGGGGAGCCACTGAAAGGTATGCAGCCATGGAATAACCAGGTCAGATTTGTGTGCTACAAAGACTATTCTGAATAAAGTGAGAGATCGGAGACAGTGAGCCCAGACCCAGAGAGATGACCCACCAGGCTGTGGGGACGGGAGAAGTGAGCAGAGTTGAGAACTCATCAGAAGGCAGAGTTTGAGAAATTTGGTTTTGATTGGATGAGGAGGCAAAGGGGAGGGCTGAACCAAGGAAGATACTTGAGTTGCTGGTTTGAGCCATGTGATCATCAGGATTCTTTGATTGCAGGTGACAGAAACAACATCAAACCATGAGGGAAAAGGACAAACGTATTGCCCACCCACTCACCCCTGCCCTGAAAACTAACCGAGGGGAAGTCAGAGGCAGAGGTGACCTCAGGAGCAATCAGAACCTGAGCCTCAGGCATCTTCAGGATTCCCTCTTCCTCTCTGTATCTCAGAGTCATTCTCTATCCAACCACAAAGAGCTCAGCACTCAGATCTTTACAGCTTTGTAACCATCCAGGATGAGACATTTTCCCTATCAGCTCCAGTTAGAAAATCCCAAGGAAGAGCTCGGACTCGTCAGGCTTGGTCACTTGTCTATCTCTGCCCCTGCGGCTGTGGCCTGAGCCCCGGGGGAACTATGATTGGCCTAACTGGGATGTTTCCTACTCCCACAGCCAGGAAGCAGAATTCTGATGGGCTGGTCCTATTAGAACTAGAATGAGTGAGGACCAATTATCCCAAGAAAAGGGGTGCTGTTACCTGAAGGAATGGGGAAAGAGAATTGGAACAACAGGGAAAAGGATGGATGGCAGTGTCACTTCCAGAGCAAGAGAGAAGGGCAGGGGAAAAAGCAGGTGGAGGAGGTGGGGCAGAAAGGAAATGGGTTTCGTTCTGGACAGGGAAGGAGGTGCCTGGAGGGCCTCAGGTGGAGAAGACCCACAGGCTCTCTGTGAACTCCATTCGCTTCCTGTGGACTTGAAACAGCCAAACTTCCTTTCCCCAAAGCCCCCAGGGCTTCTGGGGCCTAATGCTTTTAACACCAATTGGCCCCCCTCACCCTGACCCATCACTGCCCACTCGCAGCAAAGCTGCACGCCTGAGGCTGCCCCGCCTTCCCCAGAGGAAGGGGTGGAGAAGAGAGCTTTGGGCTGCCTGCCAGAGCTGTCTTCTTCCTTGCCTAGGCCTTTCTCACTCTCCCTCTGTCTCCAGGGGTTAAGATCGGGAACCATGGTCCTTCTTAGGAAGGAATGGGGGGTAGGGTGGGGGAGATGGTCAGAGCTTGAGGAGATGAGGATTGGGGGTGAGAAAGGTTAGGTCATTGAGGGGAGGATTTCATCCCCTAGAAATATTTCCCACCATGGTGAAGCAGGAGATCACGGGATCTGGAGACAGACTCTGCCGTTTACCAACCATGTGACCTTGGGCAAGTTACTAAAACTCTCTCCACCTTACTTTCCTCATCTGAAATATGGTGGTAATAATCCTACCTCATGGACTCTTTGGGAGATTTTAGTTTCACTTACTCAATCAGCTAATGTATATGCTACACTCAGCAAGGTGCTTGGAACAAAATGAGCACTGGGCAAAGGATAATTACTTCTAGTTCATCTTGTCTGACTTCATTTGTGCAACTTTCTTGGGTTTTGAAAGAATGGATGGATGGTTGCATGAATGGATGATTATAGAGATCGATGGACGATAGATAGATGGATGGTTGCATGAATGGATGACTATGGAGATGGATGGACGGATGGATGGATGATAGATAGATGGATGGTCACATGAATGGATGATTATAGAGATGGATGGATGGATGGATGGATGATAGATGGATGGTCACATGAATGGATGACTATAGAGATGGATGGACAGATGGATGGATGATAGATAGATGGATGGTCGCATGAATGGATGATTATAGAGATGGATGGACGGATGGATGGATGGATGATAGATAGATGGATGGTCACATGAATGGATGATTATAGAGATGGATGGACAGATGGATGGATGATAGACAGATGGATGGTCACATGAATGGATGATTGTAAAGATGGATGGATCATAGATGGACCATGGATGGTTGGATGGATGCTTGGCTGTTGGGTGGATGGATAGGTGGTTGCACGAGATACTGAGATGTGCAATACATAGTCCCTTGCTTCACTGAGCTCACAGTTCAGTTGAAAACAAAAACACAGAAATGGACTATTACGAGAGAGAAGCATAGAATCCAGCTGAGAGGGCAGGGGGTTGGGGCAAGCAGGAGTTAGCCTATCAGAAGAAGAGAGATAACGAAGTTAGGGAGTTCCTCCCCTGAAGGAACTCACAATCTGATTAAATAACTAGCCACTTCAGATGCTTTTTGAAACTGAGCCAGGTATAAATAAATCTGTAGACAGAACAGTTAAGTAAACAAGGTGTTCTTTAAAAGGCAGTGAGCTCAGATGTATAATAACTCCTGATTCAAAACATCATTTTCTCCTTGGAACAACCTCAGAGTTAATTCCCAAAATTTGCCAGAACACACACATTTCTTTGTCTCTGCTGCTCAGCCTCACCTTTCCCTGGGCCTCCTGTGCTGCCGTGATAGGAAAATAAACGCACGAAGCCATCTCCGCCATGCACACCCGCAGCCGTGTTAGAAGTTGAACCGGGCCCAATCGTCGCCGTGGAGCTCTGCATCCCTCCCCGCAACAGGCAATCAGAAACAAGGACCAAATGTCCACAAGCTTGTGCGGCACTTACCTTCCCATTAGTGGTTTAGATTTTAGTCTTAAATGGGAAGTAATTCATGGCGTGAAATTTGAAAAATACCCAACCAAGAGGAAGTGGATGAGCCCCAGACTCGGCTCTGGCCCCAGCTCTGCCGCTGGTCATGGTGCAACCGCGGAGAGAGAGAGCCGTCAGGCCCCGTCTGTCCAACCAAAGGATCCGACGGGATGGTTTCGAAGCTCTCAATTCTGATATTTTTATTTGTAGCTTAAAAATGAGGGGATTTCAAGAGTTTTCAAAAGATTGAATGGCCTGAGGCAAGCCGCTTCCCCTCTCTGAGCCTCTCTTTACCATGTGACACAGGAAGGCGATCGCCCAGCCTCACAATGGGGCTGTGGGGTTCCAACGTGACCATGTTTGTGAAGGAGCTGACAAACTGCAAAGCCCGTGACTCAGGAGATGGCTTTCTGGCCATTCAGAGGGCGTGAGGGATGAAGAAGCAATAGTCGTCCGGGACATCCATGGGAGGTGAGCTATGTCACTCTAGCTCTGAAGGACCCCTGAGCGTCACTGCCCATCTTTGGGCGGGGAACCGAGGCCCAGAAGCACAGGAACCCCTTCTGGGTCAATGGGGGTCCTGGGAATAGAGCCAGGTCTCCCCACGACCAGAACACTGCTCATCACAGGTCCAGGCCTGGCTCAAGCCTCGGTCCTCCAGGGTAAGCCAGGATCAGATTCCAGATCTGTTCTCCCAGCAGCATCCCCAGTGGCACCAACTACATGTGAGGCGGCGCACAGGCGAAGGCTCCCACCCTGGCGGCGTAACAAGGGTGTTCCATCGGCAGCTGGGGAGTGGGTGGCCGAGGGAGGTGCTGTGTTCCACAGCGCGATGCTGGCGCACAGGGGAGGCTCCTGAAGACTGCTGATGCTGCTACTATCGCGGCCGCCAGCAAGATGGGGAGGGGGGAGGGGACGTGGGGTCTCCCTCCAAGCACATGGCAAGGGTCCAGAGTCATCCGCAGCTGAACTCTCGGGGCAGGAAAGGGTATTAACTACATCCTGCCCTTTGCTGGCTGCCTGTGACAGGCCAGGCTCCAGAGGCTGGTTACAAGCTGGGTTGTAGAGTCAGGCACCCTGTGTTCAAACCCAAGCTCTGCCATTTACCACCCGGTGCGGCTGCACACAAAGACTTAACCTCTTTACTCCGCAGTTTCCTTGCGTGTAATAATGGTTTAATCATGGCATCTCCCTTCACAGGCTGTTGGGAGGACTGCATGACCTGATGGGGACAAAGGGCTGTCCTCCAGCGGACTCCTGAGAAACAGCCTCAGGAGTCAGAAGCTTGGGACGCAGGTTTGTCAAGAAGGGCGCTTGGGAAAGCATCTGTGCAGGGGTGCAGGAAGCAGGGCTGGGCAGAATGACAAGCTGACCAGCTCAGCAGTTGCCACTGTCGGGAGCTCCGGGGCAGGGGCCACCCTTCGAGCTCTCCCATGCTGAGGCCAGGAGTCTGCGCCCAGGGAAGCGGTGTGATCTTAACTCAGCTGAGGGGCAGTTCTGAGGCGCACTCAGCACTGAACTTTCAGGAGGCAACACTCCCGGAAACTGGCGGGTGGATGCCTTGGTCCCGAAGCGGGGACCTCAACGGTGCACTTCACCATCCTCTAAAAGGATTAAGGACTCAATCAATATTAGCTGTTAAGAGCACTGTCATCCCCATCAACATCATCATCACCACTACCATCATCATCATCTCGTTTAGCTATCAAAACCACACTGGGAAGTAGATGCTATTAATGTCGTTTTACAAATAAGGAAACTGGGGCTCAGAGGGGTTACCTGACTTACCCAAGGATGCACAGCTTGTGCATGACAGAGCCAATATTGGGAAACCATATGTGTCTGTGCTGATTCCAGTGCTCATGCCTCTTCACTCCAAGGTGAAAGTCTGTCCATCCCGATCACTCTTCCTTCCAGAGCTGGACAGATGGCCACCCAGCTACTCCAGGGATGGGAGTTCACGCCCAGTAGGCTGGCCAGATCCAGCTCTGAGACTCCATGATGGAACTAAAGTCTGTCTGTCCAAAGCTTTTACCCACTGAAGCCTTAGACCCATGCTAGAGAGGTCTAGTTCCCCCTCCAGGTGCTTCACTTCCGGGGTGAGCAAAGGGGACCCCAGGGGCCTTAAAAGACTGGGGTCTCACACAGACACCCACAGTCCTGAAATGCTCTTGGCCAGACGCCTTCCTGGAGAGATGCTGCTCAGAGCCTTCCATGGCTCCCACGACCCCAGGACCAAATCTGAACCCATCCCTCCCCCACCGCCCCTCCCACCCTGGGACCTCTTTCCATCACACTAGCCTGTTTCAGTCTCCCCACATCCCTGCTTGTTCTCATCCCACACCTCTGCATAGACTTCCCCTCTTCCTGGTGCTTCCCTTCCCCATCTCGTCTCCTGGCTTCCCCCATTCGCCCTTTGGGTCCCAGCTTAGATGTCAGCTTCCCCAGGAAGCCTTCTCGGACCTCCAAAGCCGGGGTCAGGCATCTTTCTTCAGCTTCCCCAGCACCCTGTTCTTGCCCTCCCCCACCACACGGGAGCCTTTTGAGGTCGGGACTGTCTTGCCCACTGTACCCAGCACAGCTTCGGGCACGTAGCCTGTGAAGAACAAATCGTGAATGAATGAGTGAAGGGATGAAGGAGAGCCACCCAGTGTGACATAGCCCAGCTCCCTAGAGATGACCCAAAAAGGCAGAGAGCCCTTGCCCCAAAGTCTCGATACTCCAGGCTTGCCCCGACCCCTCCCTTCTGCCCCACATCACTCGCCAATTTGACTCCCCCAACACAACCCAGTGAGAACCAGACTGGCTCCCAGATAGGCATGTTGCAGTTGTCCTAAAATCATAGCCACTGAGGTCCTTAAAAGCTTGTCGAAGCCAGATGAGGAAACTGAGACCCAGAGAGGGTATGTGAGTGACCCAACGAGCTAGGAGCCAGACCTGGCTGGCGGCTCCCATCAACCACCCCTCCCCCGACCCCAGCAAATCCAATCAGCTCTTCCTCACAGTTGCGCCAGACCAGCAGCCCCGCTGGCCTCCCTCTCTGAGGGCAGCAAGTGGAGGGCATGCTCTCTTCCCTGTCCCCGCCGTCAAGAGGACACTCGGATGTTCTCCGGAGCCTGCAGATGCCTCTGCCTCCCCTCTCCCCTCCTCTCTCTTCTCCCCTCTTTCCTCTTGCCTTGCCTCGCCTCTCTGGCCGCCAAGCTCTGCAGGGGCGGCGCGTGGGAGGCTGGCACCAGGGAGGCTGCAGGTTGGAAATAAATTCTAATCAAACACAGAATCATTCCATCTTCTCCCTCTGCTCGAGGACAGCGTTTTCACCGAGTATTACTCATAGGTTCGAGAGAAATCTTCTGACGCTTCTCAGAGCCAGAGGGGAACTTGCAGGGTGGGGAGGATGAAAATCTTTTCTTTTCCCCCCCAGGCTGTTCTTGCTTTTATTATCTTCTCCCTCTGCCTCTCATTAGGGCAGGATTTTGAGGAGAGAGATTTCACTTGGCCCTTCTCTCCCTTCTTAAAGGCATAGGACATGGGGGGTGCTGACAGCTGACCGGAGCTCAAAGGCTCAGGACTGCCAAGGTGGGGATGCAGCAGGTAGGGGTGAGGGCCAGTCTTGTATGTGGAGGGGGAGGACACAGATGAGGGTACAGACCATGGGTTCTCACTGCTATTGAGGGCAGGGGCCGCTAGCAAGGAAACCACTAGAGAAAGGACAGTCTTTCCCAGAACCAAGGACCAAAGGAGCTCAGGATGATAATTCTGTTATTCTTGAGGACCTTAATACCTCTCTACCCTTCATCACAAACCCATCTCAATCCTATCTCTAACCCCAAAGTGGACCCAGAATCCAAACACCTCTCTCTCATCCCACAGCTAGCACCCTCGTTCTGGCTGTCATCATCTCTTCTTTAGACCACGGAACGAGCCCCAACCTGAGCCCCCCCCACCCCTCTCCCCACTTCCAGTCTTTCCCACCCCACTCCCCATAGTCTCTCATCCAACCAGCATCACGAGTGAGCTTTCAAAAGCTTAAATCATGCCACATCACTGTCCTGCTTAAACCCCTTCCCGTGGAGACCAGAACCAAATACAACCACGGCCTGTGAGCCCCGACCTGCTATGGCTCCGGTGCCCTCTGAGACTCATCTTGCCCTCTCCCCTCATCTCCAGGCCCCAGCCACCCTGCCCTTCTCCCCGTCCCTGGCACATGCCAAGCTCTCTTCCCCAGGTCTTGTCGCCAATGCCACTTCCTCAGAGGGGCTTCCCCACTCACCTGAGCTAAAGCAACACCCCACCCCTGTCGCCCTCTATCCCACTATCCTACTTCGTCTCTGGGCTAGCTTTGCCCTATGTCAGGGCAACTAACACATGCAACTAAATTGGAATGACTTCTCCCAAAATTCCCTCCCCTGGATGGCGCTGGTGTGGCATGAGGAACAAGAGGCATCCAGGTGAGATGTGGGTGGGGAGAACGAAGCAGCAGCAGCCAGCCAGGTATCTTTCTTACGCTCTGAAGGTGGGGGCAGGGTGGGCCCTCATCTCTGATCTGCTGGCCCACTTTGTTGGCGAGGGGAGGCGGCTCCTCCAGCTCCGCCAGGTCTTCCCCTTTGACTTCTCCGAGTCCTCAGCCAAGTGTGTGCGCAGCTCCCTGGTGAAGGGCGCCCGCTTGTCTAGGCATCGAGGTTGGAGTTGCAGAGAGGCGGAGTTGCGGAGAGGCGGACGCAGCTTCCAGTTGGTCCTTGCTCTCGCCCACATCCAGCTTTCCTTCCTGACTGCCAGCCTGGCCAACCTATACCGACTCAGGCCTAACCCCAGATGCAGAGGCAGCAGCCTACAGAGACTGCCCCAAGAGTTCCAACCTTGAATAAGGTCTAACCCCTATAATAAAGCATTATTTTGTACCATTCCTAACGTTGCTGCTTCTCCGATTAAAGCCCGATGGATACTACCTCCATCTGAGCCCCCGTCAGCGCCGAAAGTTAGTTTAGTTATAATATGCTCATTGTCTTTCTCACCACGCCAGATGGGAAGATCCTTGAAGGTGAGGATCCTGTCCATCTTTTCACTGCTGTATCCCCAGCACATAAAACAGAACCCGGCACATAGCTGGTGCTCAGTAGTTATTGAGGGGTGGGTTGGCTTCCATTAGCTGGCAGGACTTGGTGAATAAGAAGGCGCTGTAGACATAAAAGGATGACCGGCCAAGAAACACTGTGTGCCCACCTAGCGTACACACAGCACCAAGGAGACCTTTTCCCTCTGCCTCAGGCTGCATCCTACCCAAAGCTGTCCGCCTCCCCAAGAACAGCCCCTCCCTCTCACTGTCCTCCTCCTCCAAAGAATGGCCAAGGCTCCTCACCTCTTCTAACTCCCAACTCCCTTCGTTCTGGTTCCTGCTTCATAGTCACAGAGGTGACCGTACCCAAGGTCATCAATGCCTAGATGAGCACCAGGTCCTGGCTCTCCTCTGACACTATTAACCACTGCCTTTTCTTCAAGCTCTCATCCCAACGGACCCTGCACCCATTTCTTAGAGCCGACCTTGTCAGGCTTCCCAGTCATCCACTGGACTGCTCCCAGCATTCCCTCCTCAGTCCCCTCTCCTCTCTTCTTCCCCTCACTTCTCTCTCCATAACCCCAGCCCAGGCACTAACACCCACCCCCATCGTTTGACCTATTGCCTCCAAGATCATAATCTCAACTCTGTATCTCCCAGTTGCAGCAACTCTCCTGATTCTCTCGTTTCCAACGGTCTGGGAGAGTTGTGACATTTTGACACAGTATTTGAACCCAGAAGCATCGAAGTGGGTGTATCTAATGCTTTTGATGACCAAGTACCATCCCCAGCCCATGTTGCTGACCCTAAGCTCATTGAGTCTTGGAAAGGAGAGTGGAGCACCTTAAACTGCTCGTCAGACACGTCCCAGCTCAGCACCGTCATCCACCACACCCTGTTTCACGTGTGGGCTCAGCGCACAGTAGGACTTGATAAACATGCACTGAATGAACGTGTGAATGGATTAGTGCACAGGGGTAAGGCCGCTCCCCTGGTCTCACTATAGGAGGACCATCTGTTTTTGCTGATTCAAAACTCAAGGGAGGGGGGTCTGGCCCGGTGTCTTAGAGGTTAAGTTCACACGCTCAGCTTTGGCGGCCCGGGGTTCACAGGTTCGGATCCTGGGCACTGACCTAGCACCACTTGTCAAGCCATGTTGTGGCAGCATCCCACATAAAAAATAGAGGAATTTTGCCACAGGTGTTAGCTCAGCAACAATCTTCCTCACACACACAAAAAACAAACTCAAGGAAGAGGGTTGGCCAAAGCCCTCCTTCAGGCAAGGAACACAGAGATGCGGGGTAGATGACGTGAATCTCCAAGGGAGGAAGTAAGACAGGGCATCCAGTGATGGTGACTGAGACCCTAGTGGATGCTGGTGTGGGTGAAATCTTCACCCTCAGCTTGTAAGACTTCCTGAAAGGCCCTGTGTAATTGGACCCAGGGGAGGACAATCAAAAAGCAACCAGTCTTAAGCCACTCTGTGGTGATATGCCAACCCCCTGGACACCATGTCACACCCATCCCTGGGCAGCAGCCTCAGGGATCCCAGCCACTCTGAATGCTCCCGGCATCTCCAGCCACCTGGGCCCCTGCCTCTGCAGGGGGAGCATCTGCAGAGCACTTCAAGCTCTTAGAATAACTCTCACACGAACACAGGGTTTGACAGTTTGCAACAACGTTTTGCACATCGTCCAGGTAGATATTACTATCTCCATTTAACAGATAAGGAAACTGAGGCTCAGAGATGTTGCATGACTTGCCCAAGAGCTAGCAAGAGTTTTAGTGAGACGTGAACCCAGGGCCGTCTGACTGGGACCTCATTCGCCCTGCTCCAGCATGCTGTCTTTTGAAGAAACCTGAAATCTAGACCCAGTTGAAATTCACAGTAAGGGCATACATGAGATGTTCAATAACAGAGTCAAGGCTCACGTTTGGTGCTCAAAATACATGGTAATTGCACACAATTGGTGCTGAATAGTGCACAATGTTCACCATAAGTGATTTCATGGTACACAGTAAATGCACTTACTACATGCACTTACTAGATGGTGACAACAAATGTTACCATGGAGGGGTGTCACGGGAACATGTTAATACCTATTGGCCCATTTACACCAGCTAGATTATCAACCTAATTAGTTGTCATCTAGCAAGAATAGGGGCTCTAGGGACAGGTACATTTGACACGTAGGGGGCAGGGATGCAGGAGCCTGGGGAGAGTGGAGAAAAGGGCCAGGAAAGGCAACAGAGTGGGCAATAGGGGCCAGGGGTGGGAAAGTCAGGGTGCTGGGGTGAGGAGGCATGCCAGGGACCAGGCCAGCTTTGCCAATGACTCCATTTGACTGAGGCCCCACCACTGGTCAAAGGAATCCCAGTGGTGATGATCGCCATGATGGTGCCAGACGCGCAGTCTCCCCTGAGGCTCCAGTTGGGTGTCAGCTCCCTCCTCTCTGTACCCACAAAACCCTGTGCTTGCCCTGTCACCTCAGTGTCTGGTCTTCTCTCTGCCTTCCAGACCACGAAGAGATTTAAAACCAGGCACTCTGACCCCAGGGTCTAATTACTTATCCATCATTATATTGCTTCACAATGCATGGCAGGCTGGCTGGAAAGATGGATGGATGGTCGAATGGTTGGATGGTTGGATGGATAGAAGGATGGTAGGATGAATGGATGATTGGACAGATGGATGGATGGATGAAAAAATAGGGGAGGTGAAAGGTGGTAAGAGGTTGCAATGATGGTTATTGTGGTCACTTAAACCCATACCCTAAAAAAGATTAGGAGAAAAATTAAATCAAGGTATAGCATAGACCCTTAGGTCAGGAACCACCATCCCAAAAGCCCAGAACTCATGCAATTCTAAGTAGAAGGGCCTGAAAGGATCGATGGGCCTTTACTCCTTAAAGGTGAAGACCACCCTTTAGCACCCACCCTCTCCTCATGCAGACACAAGACAGGGCCTAGCACAGTGTCATGTACATCGGCCAGATCTAAAAAATTCCAATTGAATTTGACAAGGAGCAATTACTGAACACCTACTGTGTGCTCAGCACAGTCATTCGCTGACCGACTGGCCAGCTGGCTAGCTGGCTGGCTTCCTCTGGCAGGCTGTGGGTCTGGCCAGCTGACTGACAGCCCGTATCGGCTTACACAGCAGTTGGCATTTCCTTCCCTGTAAATGCCCTTGTCTCACTGGATAGAGGGAGAGTGTGATGATGACAGGGGTGGTCAGAATGATTTAGTTTCATCTCTGATGCGCCCTGCCTGGGGAATTCTCATTGTCATCAGGTGGTGACAGTTTATGGTTGTGGGTGTTTAAACTGCTCAGCTATTTGTTTCAATAGGCATCATATAAAACTATTAAACAAGCAGATGAGAGACGAAAGGGGCAGCCTGATCCGTTTGGGGAATGATTACCTGGGAGCCGCTGACCCAGGCAAAAGAAAAATCTTGACATGGGTCTGTTCCGGGGCGTCCGGGTGTTAATTACGGAGGAGACTCCCTGCCGTCACCCCTCTTGAATCCAGAAGGAAAGTGCTCCTGAGTCTGTGTTCCCAGGATTGTGGTTTGGGGGGAAATGGTTTATCCTCTTGTGACAATGAAAGTATACATCCAGGGGCCGGCCCGGGGGTGCAGCGGTTAAGTTTGTGCGCCCTGCTTCAGTGGCCCGGGGTTCACCAGTTGGGATCCCGGGTGCAGACCTATGCAGCTCTTGTGAAGCCCTGCTGTGGCAGGCATCCCACAAAAAATAGACGAAGATGGGCACGGATGTTAGCTCAGGGCTAATCTTCCTAAAAAAAAAACGGTATATATCCCCATTGTAAAATATTCAGAGAATTCAGGGAAGTGGAAAAAAAGAAAGTAAAAGTCATCCGTTAACTCTCATCCCAAAGAAAACACCGTTGACCTTTTCTTCCATCTTTTTATTTTTCCTTATATATATTTGCAATAGCTGAGGTGATAATTAATAATAATAGCTAGTCTTAACGCTTAATATATTCCAGGCATTGTTCTAAGCGTTTTATATGTATTAACTCATTTAATTCTCCCAACGGCTCTATGAAGTAGGACTATTATCATGCCTATTTTACGGATGAAGAAACTGAGGCACAGAGAGGTTAGCTTGCCTAAGTTCACAGCCACCAAGGGGCAGAGCTGGGATTCAAACCATTCCACAACACTGTTCTCCTAGCAGACGTCCAAGTCACACTCTCCTTTTTGCCTCGAGCATTATGGTATACGCACTTTCCCTTGTCAACACACAAACCACAGAAACATTATTTATAATGGTTGCTAAATATTCCAAGTGGATGGACTACAGTTTACTTAGTCATTTCCCTATTTGGGATCTCTTTTTCCTGAATTTCCAGTGTTCTATACCATCACCAGCACAGTGGTGAAAAAACCTTCGCAGAAGAAAGCCACTGCCTCCCACCATTTTCCTTCCAGAATAGGCTCACACACACCCACCCCCCACCACCACACAGCTAACCCCAGCTCCTCACTCGGACCTGAAAGCAGCAACTCCTAGCCCCCAGCTCTCCACCACCACCCCCAAGACGAAAAGCCTAGAATTAGAATACTGAGGAGGCTCCCACTCTGGACCAAATATATCCACGCTAGCCTCGGGCAAGACAATGTGGGCAGTGCACCTGTCCCACCGGCCACCTGGGCAACACACCTAATCTCTTCCAGCCTTGTTTTCTTCCTTGTAAAACAAAAACACCCATGCTCACCCTGTACCTCAAATGGTCGGTTCTCTGTGAGGATCGGATGACATAATTGCCGTAAAAAGGTTTTTGAAACTGGAAAAGAGCTCTACATATGCGAGAGATTGTTATTATTATAACATTAATTCGACATCGTTCCCTGAGGAGCTGTTACGTGCCAGGCATTTGTGTGGAGCCCGGGGGACATGGAGACCACTAAGAGAGCCCCAGTGCCCCCGAGAGGAAAACACAGGCTGATGGAGGAGGGCAGACCAGCAATGACACCCAGTGGGATGAGTGTTGGGCAGAGGAAGCCTCAGGGCTGCAGGAGCCTAAGCGAGGGACCTAATTCAGGTGGCGGGGTCTTAGGGAAGGCTTCCTGGAAGAGGTGACATCTCAGCTGAAACCTGGAAGATGAGTAGAATTTGGCTAAATGGAAAGGGGTGGGAGGCTGAGAGGATGGCATATGCAAAAATGCAGAGGCATATAAAGTATGACATTCTGGAAAGAACAGAGTGGCCAGGGTGTAGCAGCCTTATAGAGGAGTGGAAGGAGAGGAGGCTTGCAGTGTAGACCACACCCCATCTGCTCTTTTTACTGCCACTGATCCATTCACTGTTTAGGGAGTGGGGAGAGTGCTGCACAACGCGCTCCCAGGAAGTTGCCCTCACCAGGCACAGCTGTGGATGATGGAGCAGCATGGCCCACTTTGCAGCCCAAAGGCAGCACGGCATCATGGGAAGGGACCACACAGAGGGTTGGATGTGGCCATGCTTCATAGAGCAGAACAGCGCAGGCTTTAGAGGCTTCCCCACAAACCTTGCCTGCCCTTGGCCCCCCTTCCTCAAATACTGGCTCTGTTATACCCCTCCCCAGGGCTACCCCAAAGCCCAAACTTGATGGATCCCCAGGAAGCTCAGGGAAGGCGCCGGTATTCTATCATTATCACCTTTAAATCGCTCCAGCAATCTTCTGAGGCCTGGATGTGCAGTCCTATTTCACACATGAGGGTCAGAGAAGTGAAGAGAGCAGCCGCAGGTCACTCAGGTCACTCGTGGAACGTGTGCTTAGGGTTCAGGCTAATGTAGGCATCAGAGAGGCTGAGCTTGAAGCCTCTCTATTGCCCTTGGACAAGAAGGCACTTCTTCAAACCTGCTTCACACCTGTCCATGGGGCAGGGACAGCGCTGCTCCCTCCGCGGGCTGCTGTGAGGCCTGGCTGAGATGTGCGCCTAACGCGTGTAGCACCGAGGCTGCACAGCGCTCGATGATTATCTACCACTGTGTCTGACTCTCCCACATGCCCTCAGGTACTCATGGCCCTGACGTCAGGACTAGGGTTGGGTTAAACATGAAATCTCTCCCCATTCACCAGGGCAGTGGACAAGTCCAGTCCCAGCTCTAGACACTTCCTTGTGCTGACTGAGTTCCGGCGTTGGTCAGAGTCCAAGATGCCAGTCCTCTCCAGCCCAGCTGGAACTCCAGGGAGACCTGCCGCCCTGCTGCCCTCTGGACATCTCCGGAATGCCCCACATGAGGTTCCTTTCTGTCAGTGGTGGGAGCAGAGCCAGGCTCCAGGGGCCCAGAGAAACCGCCCAGGGGCTTTCCCAAGGCCTCGACCGGAAAACAAGGGGTTGAAGGTCCTGCTTGCAGCCTTTCTGTGCTCCAGCTTCTTCACAACTGCTGGTTCAGGAGGTTCATGGGCCAACTGAAGTCCATGGAGGGTTTGTTTACTTCCTCCTAGACAAATATTTTTTAGACACTGTTCTGGATGCTAGGGAGAGAGAGTAGAAAATAAGACAGACATCGCCCTCGGGAAGCTTCCATCTCCTGGTGCCTCTGTTTCCCTATCTGTTCACTGGAGATTATAATAGTGCCTATCTCGTGGGGTTGTGAGGATTAGATAAATGAATGCTATATGTAAAGAGCTTAGTACAGGGCTTGGCACTTAAGAAGCGGCCCCGAAAACATTTGTGGGTAGTAGTAGCAGTTTACTCTTCATTGGGTCATAAGGATGAGCTGAGATAATATGTGTAAAGCATTTACGGTGTGACCAGCACATGGTAAACATGAAGAAGACGCCAGCTATTTCCTCAAATGTTAGCTCATATAATCAGCCCATTATAGAGAGGAGGGAACTGAGGCATGAGAAGTGACCTGCCCAAAATCTCACTTAGGTTAGTGATAAAGGCTCTTACACACATCTAAACAAGGATTTCTCAACTTCAGCACATTTGGGGTTGATGATTCCGTGTGGTGGGGACCGTCCTGTGCACCATAGATGCTTAACAGCATCCCCGGCCTCTACCCACTAGATGCTAGTAGTGCTAACCCCTCCCCACATTGTGACAACCAGAAATGTCTCCAGACATTGCCAAATGTCCCCTGGAGGGCAAAATTGCCCCCCATTAAGAAGCATTGCTCTAAACGGACCCTTGAGCTCCTATTTCAAGAACCCCCAGGATCTGACCCAAAGCCCCCGTCCTCCAACCCTGGCATCACCATAAACGCCTTGTTGCAACCATTTCCCGGAGGACCTGCCCTTTCTCAAGCAAACCCCAAACCTCGCAGTGTCTGTTCCTCTGCACATGGTCCTCCCTGAGCCCAGACTGCCCTTCTCACGCCCACCTCCATCTCCAAGGCCCCGTTGAAGGGCCCCCTGCTCACTGAATGGTCCCCCGGCCCCAGAACTCACTGCTCTGTGCCCAGCCCTCCATCTTGTACCACAACTAGTTGTGAACGTGTCTGTCTTCACCCCCTCCCTGTCCCTGACCCCCCCAGGCTCCAAATAGAAGCAGCTTGAGGGCAGGGGCTGCACCTGACTCATCCATGTGTCCCCAGCACCCAGCACAGGGTCAGGCACAGTGGGCTGACTCATTGCTCTGTGCATATGGCATGTCACAGGTGTGACTGGCGCCCAAGCTTCTTGTGTGCCAGTAAACGGCCCTCGAGCTAAGGAGCAACATGGCATCAGGTTTAGGAGTGGTTAAGAGTTAATGTGAGCCAGGCTCAAGCTATTTCCACTCTGGCTCCTTCCTGATGGCAGACAGATTACTCAAACCCTCTGGCCTCAGTGTCTTCAGATGGGAAATGGGGGTAATATACAGCATCCCTGCCCCGTGGGATTGCTGTGAGAATCTAAGCGCTCCAGACTCCTAACCCAGCAGCTCCCTCTGGTTACAGGACACGGATTCCCAGGTGAAGGCGGAGGAGGCGGGAAGCCCCTGCCCCGAGTTCCCCCTGGGCCTAACCCGCGAACTTCTTGGACAGGAAAAGGGGCTGCTGCAAACCAGGATGTGAAAAGGCCGCGGGGGCGGAGAGGGCGGAGGCCGCCGGGGAGGCCGCCAGACACAGTAAATAATTCACACAGATGAACCGGAGCTAAGTGCGGCTTCGTGGGGGATTGAGTTCAGGTAGCAGGAGGCTCAGACGGCTGCAGGGGACCTGTGGGCTCCCCGGGTCTGAGAGCGGAGAATTACTGCCGCTCCGTCTGCCAGGAAAACTCGGCCCCAGGTGCCGGCTCGGCCGCTCCCTGCCATGGGCGGGAGCTCCCCGGAACTGCCCGGCGGGGCAACCCGCCGCGGCCCGCCGCCTCGACCCCGCCCAGCCGTCCCCATGGCAACCGGCGGCCTGGTCCAGGGTTCACCGCCAACCGGATCCTCAGCCTCCCCTCCCCCACAGGAGGATGAGCATTTTAGGCTCAGAACCCTGAGCTCTCTGAGCTGCCAGAAGCGGTAGAAAGTCGTCTCATCCGACGCCCTCCTTATATTGGAGCAGTTGAAACCAGGGACTCTTGGAGTCAGCCGACCTGGGTTTTGATCCCAGCTCCACGACTTTGCAGCTGTGCCACTTTAGGCAGGTGATGTCACTTCTCTGTGCCTCAGTTTCCCTTATCTGTAAAATGGGGATAATAATAGTAACTACCTCGTAGGGTGGTTGTGAAAATTAAATGAATGAAAGGCAAAGAGTATAGAACAGTTACGGGCCTATAGCGAGCACCTCATAAATATTATTTTCCATATTGAGAATAGAGCCTTGGAGAGGCGAAATACCTCTGCGTGGTGACAGTCACACAGTGTGTTACTGGCACATCTGGGATTGTAATGCAATCGCCAATCCTTTCTAAGACACCCACCGTGGACGCTGGTGGCATGTTATTGGGGTTCCCCACGGGTTTCCTAAACTTCCTGCGGGCCCACCCCCTCCTTCCTGACCTCTTGAAGCTTCACTGTCATCAAATGGTCGTTGACCAGGCAGTGAGATCCCTGGAGGCCAGAAAGGCCTTGCTTTAGCCAGCCCGGTCTCCTCAGTGCCAGGGCCATACCCGCCCCACCTCACCCCTACACCCAGTAGATGAGTCGTTGAATGAATACAGATTTAATTAATTGGTTAGTTAGTTTCCTCTGCCCAAACACCCTCCCAAACCAAGCTGTTTAAGCCCTTAGCCACCCGGCTCTCTGCCTTACAGGATACCCTTTCCCTGACAACTTCCTGTCATCACTGCCTACCCCCCACCCGCCACACCCCCAAGGCCACTCAGGATTTCCCATGGCGCATTTCCCAGGTCCTCCTCCCCCTTTGGCCTGTCCTCCCTGACATCCCTTTCCCTTTACTGACCCTTTGTCCTCAAAACAGCTGTTTCTGGGTCAAGGACCTTCCCCCAGGCCTGTGGATGTGCACTGCCCCCCGGGTTAAGGACGAACCCTCCAGTGTGAGCTGTAACAAGATAAACCGAACCCTCATCCTAGAACTGGAGGGGAGGGGAGGTGGATGGGGGCCCTGCGCCATCGAGGTGGGGCTGTCTTTCTGGGACTCTTGATCCTGCTGGAGAAGCGGCTGGGGCCTGCGGACACAGGCTCTCTGTCCCCTGGGGCCACCCCACAAACTCCAGCCCAGCTGCCAGGTTTCCCCGGATACAGCCCGGTCGCCGAGGATTTATTTTTGCATATGGTTTGGGAGAATCTCTGTTGCTGGAATAACGACAACCTTTTTTTCCCTTCTCCTTCTTTCCAATAGGCAGATTTTATAAACCAGAGCAGCTGCCTGAAGGTTTCCAAGAGAAAATTCTGCACAGTTTCTAACAAGAGTGACAGTTCCCGTCCACAGGAAGTTGCTTTTATTTATTAAGGGTTTTTTAATCTCTTTTTTTGTAAGGCTCCATCTATCGGTCATCAGGCTGCACCTTGGGCCCTGCGGGCATTTTTGTTTTCCCCAGTTTGCCTGGAACTCATGATTACATCTAAACCACAGTGGGCTTGCCCAACACAGGGGCAAAGTTGAACAGCTGAAAAGTGGGTCACTCACACGCCTGGGCAAAGACTCCCAAGCAATTTATGGAGACACTCCCCACCCTCAAGGAGGGGGGGAACATAACTCCACCCCTTAAGTGGGCTCCACATAATGATTTCCTTCCAAAGAGGCCAGTATGGAAAGGGGGGAAGAAAGAGTGACTTTGCAGTGGTTAAACCAGAGAAGTGCTGTGTCAGCCCGGTGATCAAGGTCAACATCAACTGTGAGCAGTCATGTTGACAGCTGCTACCCTTGATATGATGTGATGAGGATATCACTTTGCCTCCATGGTCTTCCTCCCAAAACCCATAACCCCAGCTGAACCACGAGAAAAACATCAGACAGACCCCAAATGACAGACAGTCTACAAAATGCCAGACCAGGACTCCATCAAAAACAAGGAAAGTCTTGGGGCTGGCCCCGTGGCGGAGTGGTTAAGTTCGTGCGCTCCGCGGCAGGCAGCCCAGTGTTTCGTTGGTTCGAATCCTGGGCGCGGACATGGCGCTGCTCATCAAACCACGCTGAGGCAGCGTCCCACATGCCACAACTAGAAGGACCCACAACGAAGAATATACAACTATGTACCAGGGGGCTTTGAACTATGTACCGGGGGGCTTTGGGGAGAACAAGGAAAAAAATAAAATCTTTAAAAAAATAAAATAAAAAATAAAAAAACAAGGAAAGTCTGAGAAATTATCACACCCAAGGGGAGCTTAAGGAGACACAATGACTAAATTAAAGTGTATCGTGGAACAGGAAAAGGACATTAGGTAAAAACTAATGAAATCCAAATGAACTGTGGAGGTTAGTCAATAATGTACCAGTGTCGGTTCCTTAGTAGTGAAAATGTCCCACAGTAACGTCAGGTGTTAACAATACAGGAAAGTGGGTCAGGGCTTCATGGCAACTCTGCATTATCATCACAACTTTTCTGTAAATCTAAAACTATTCTAAAGTATAGTTTATTTTTTAAAAAGTGGGTCACAGGGCAGGCCCTGTGGGGTAGTGGTTAAGTTCAGCACACTCTACTTCGGCAGCCTGGGTTTGCAGGTTCGGATCCCATGTGCAGACCTACACCACTTGTCAGCCATGCTGTGGCAGTGTCCCACATACAAAATAGAGGAAGACTGGCACAGATGTTAGCTCAGGGCCAATCTTCCTCAAGCAAAAGAAGAGGAAGATTGGCACAGATTTGCTCAGGGCAAATCTTCTTCAGAAAAAAAAAAAAATGGGTCACATGTTTAGATTTCAGGCAATCCCCAAGACCCGGTTCTCTTTGGTTCCCTCTTTTTGCCAGCATTAAGGATCTGAGCTGCTGACTTTGGGGGTTTCCAAGCCCCTAGATCCCAACCTCATTTCCATGGGAAATATCCTCATTTTCAAGCCCAGGGAAAACTCCCATTTCCCATGATTGTATACCCAATTAGCCAAGCCGGAGACCTGGCCCATAGTAGGTGCTAAGTCGGTGTTTGTCAAATGAATAAAATTCAAGGAAGATCTGTCAAAGGAGGAAGGAGGGGACCCAAGCAGAAAGCCAAGCTCTTTCTGTCCCAGGACAAGAAGTCTGTGCCTGCTAGTCTCCAGCCAGAGAAGGAAGACTTCGGGAGCTCTGGTTAGAAGTGGGGTGGGAGGCTTCTCTTGACACTGCCTTTGGAGCTTGCTAGCTCATGGATTTCCTTAGGATGGTATTTACTCAGGGATTTGGGAGCTGATGAAGATAGTGAGAGACAAGCTGATTCCTCCATCCCCTCGCCCTGTGGTGGCGCCTCCACTACCCCTGAGGACCCATGGGGTGTCAGCTCTGGGCTGCCAAAAACCATTTGCAAAGCAGCTCGATGCAACAAGAACTGTTTGCTAGGTCTTGAAAGTCCATCGCCTGGTACATAGTAGGCACTTGGTATATGTTCATATGTTGGCTGCCATTTATTACGCACCAGACCCTGTGCGTGGGAGATGGAAGGAGTTCCCATTTAAGCTTTGTGCTGCAGGCATTGTCATCATCCCCATTTCATAGAAGAGGCAACAGAGGCCCAAAGAGCTTGAGAAACCGGCCCCAAGTCCCATCTAGAAAGTATAGGAGAGAGGTTTCAAATTCACGTCATCAAGTCCCAAATCCATGCCCTCTAATTTCGCGCCAGCCGCCCACATCTCTGCCCATTCTGCCGGGCCCTGAGGCCCTGTGGATCGACTGCCTGCTGTCTGCAGAGGCACCCCACGCTCGCTCCTTCATCTGTGGCCTCCAGACAGCGGTAATTATCAAGTCTCTTTCTTTTAAAACTTAATTTGCCAATTTTCTCGTTAGAGGTGCTTTTTGATATTCCTTTGGGCTGTCAGCCTGGACAGGCCGCAGAAGCAGAAGCCGGGGAGAGGGGCCTTAGCACAAGCATTCAATTAGTGAAGTTTGAATAATGTGGCTCTGGATGCTCGATCGATCGATCCATGCTCAGAGGCTTTGAGACACCCTCCCCCACCTTGGACTCTGACTGGCCTTCTTCTTATTTATTGCTACCTGACCAGATACTACAAGCATATCCCACACTTGGTATAATTTGATCTCTGCCCAGTGCCCAAAGTGCCTTCTCAACACGTTTACCCCAATGTTATAGTACATGTAAAAAATTTCCATTTCCTTTGCTGAATAGAGTTCCCAGGAAACGGAAAGGCAGACTCTGACTTCCCAGGCAGAGGATCCCGCCTTGGCTGCCTGGGGCGGCCTCCAGCGGGAACATTTTAATACATCACTTATTAAAATGGATCCGGAGCCTGGGCCGAGAACTCCGCCGCTCCCCACTTCTCCAGGGCTTAGCTGGCCATATCCAAACCGGCCTCCCTGCTGAGCCTTCATGCAGGTGTCTGTTGCGCAGAAAAGCAGGAGAGCCCAGCCTCAAAACAACAAACCAACAAAAGGATCTTTGAGGCTGAAAGACAATGGCTGCCACTGGCACTGAGCCTGGGTCTGGGGTCAGATGAGTCTGCATCCCCATCCTGGAGTATGAGCTCTGGGTTCAAGTCCTGCTTCCGTGACCTACTAGCTGAGTGACCTTATACAAGTTACTTAATGTCTCTGAGCCCTGGTTTCTCCATACAATCAGGATAATAATAATGCCTACTTCATAGGACTGTGGTGAGCCTGGCATACAGTAAAAGCTCAATTAATGTGGATGTTGTGTCGCCCCTTTAGCCACTATGGGGTGTCAATTTCCTCACCTACTGAAGAGAGTTAATGGCTGTGGGTTTCCAGGGCTGCGGGACTGTTTGCGTGAGAGAATGGAAGGGAAAGCTCCGTATAATGGCGCAGTGCTTTGATCAGGTAAGTAGTAATTACTCCTGCAGACAGAGACGGGGCCTTCTGAAAGGATCTGTTCCTGTGGCTCTTACCTCTCTTGGCAGATTGATGCCACATAGAAGGTGCGCCCAGCCCCTAGCTCTCTTCCAGCCAATCCTCAACCTTCCCAAGGGAAAAGCACAGGGCAGAGAGCTGGATCCGTGGTGCCCAAAGGCCCCTCAGCTCCCAAACTCTGGGATTCTCTGGGGTCAGCAGAGAGGAGAGCCAGGTTCGGGATCAGGGTCACACGCCTGGGAAAACCGAGCTGGCCTCCCCTATTATCCTGCTGGCACCTCCAGCTCCAGCCTGCCCACCATTCCTAATAATGACTAGATAGGACCATGGGCTTTCTGCTGGGTCCTCCTGAAGCTCTGGGCCTCCACTGCCTGAGAAGGGGGATGACACATCACTCCTCTCCCCCACAGGCCCTCTAGAGCCCCTTTTCTTCCCCCCCAACCCCCCCTCCCCGGGCCTGTCTTACCTGATGTCTGAGTCACACTCAGGCTCCTGTCACTGTGAGCCGTGTTGTGACTCCCCGGCTGACAGTTTTACAACAAACACATTAAAAGCTCCCGGCTCTGGGGCTCCTGGATGTGGAACAGCCCTGGAGAAAACCCTCTCCTGGCCTTTCTTAGCCAAAATTCCCCTCCCAACTCCTCTCCCCCCAGGGGCCTGCTCCACCGCCAGTAACTGCCTGAGCCCAACATGGAGCTGAGAACTTTTTTCATAAGGAGCAGTGATTGGAGGAAGACAGCTTGCTGGGTGGGGAAGCCTGAGCCGTCTAGGGCTGTGGGCCCCAGGGGAGCCAGGCTCATCCCTCAGGCCGGGACCTGTGAACTCAAGGAGGCAAAGACACCGGGGACAGAGCAGAGGTCCTCCTCAGCCCTGCATCTGAGGACAGGTGACTACAGTGAAGAATGATATGGGCGCATGACGCTGAGCGCTGCTACATGCTGGGTGTTGTGTTAATCCTCCCAACAACCCTGCAAGGCAAGAGCTCTGTCATCTCCACTTCCCGGACTCGGGAACTGATGCTTAAAGAAGTGAAGGAGGGGGCCAGCCGGTGGCGCAGTGGTTAAGTGTGCACGTTCCGCTTCGGTGGCCTGGGGTTCGCCGGTTCGGATCCCGGGTGTGGATATGGCACCGCTTGGCAAAAGCCATGCTGTGGTAGGCATCCCACATATGAAGTAGAGGAAGATGGGCATGGATGTTAGCTCAGGGCTAATCTTCCTCAAATAAAATTAAAAAATAAAAAAAAAAATAAGTGAAGGGACTTATGACTTGCTTAAGTCCATAGAGCTAGGAAGAGAAGGAGCTGGGATTTGAATCCAAGCTGCCAGCTTCCAAACATTGCTCTTAAGACTGGTTACCTCCCAACACACCGGCCCTCATCCAGGAAGCCCGAACCCCGGCTGGCAGAGACCTCAGGGGAGCAGGAAGGGACCCAATGCAAACCCAAATTAAATTAAATGGATTGCCCTTCAAGGATGGCCTTGCCGGATCCAGCTTGTCTCTCCTGACATCTGAGCCCAACCCACAGTGGCCTCCACACTGCCTTTGTGCCTCACGCATGGAAGCCCCGGTTCCCTCCTTCCATCCGCCACCAGCAGACAAAAAGCAAGCCCCTGAAGCAAAGCCGAGAAGAGAGGAGGGAGACACAGGAAGAGTTCTTTTATTGTACATTGGAGAAATAGCCCTGTGTGCTGGTTAAAGGTGCAACATACAGAATATCGAGTTAAGAAAAGAGGGGACAGGGAAGGGACGAGAAGAAACCCCTTGAGGTCCAAAGTTGCAAACAAAAAATGGTAAAAGATTTCCTCACGCGAGAGGCATTTTTGCAAATACCATGCAAAACGGGCAGCTGGTGTGCCTTAAGAGAACCCCTATAAATAACAGAAAAGACACTCCAAGCATTCCTTTACGGGGACTCAGAGCACAGGGAAAAGAAAGGAAACCAAAATGCCTTTTGGCATTTCAAGATATTTGGCACTCTTGTGATTACATTTTTTTTTACAGTCCATTAAAGAGAATAAACTGACACAATATTAGAGGAAAAAAAACAGGCTGCTTACACCAGACTGCAGGGAGAGGTTAGAAAAAGCTCAAGCATTTTTTTTCTTTGTTTTTTGTGGGGTTTTTTCCTGACATATAAAATGTGTCCATTTGCAATAACTTGGGCAAATAGCTTGCAGCGACAAAGAAACACAAGCTTTACAATTCATTTTAAAATAAAACAAGGATTCTTTCCAGGTATCATTCCTTAGAAAAGGTCTCTTCTTGTTTTCAACACATTCCTGATAACTTCGAAGGATGACCAAAATAAAACAATATCTATAGAGATCATTTGCTGGATTTTTTTGTACATCCGAGGATAACAACATAAAAAAATAAAACTGGACAGCATTTCACATCCAAGTGCACAGAATCATTTTTGCAAGATTAAATAATGTAAACATTGGGAAGAGCCAAATCAGTGAAGAAGGCCACCACATCAAAACACCTGGTGTGGCCACTTCACTATTTAAGTAGTTTAAAATCCAGATCTATAATTGCGCAATATTCACCGTATATAAAAAGAAATGGGTATTTTGACAAATAGCTGCAACTGAGACTTCTTTTTTATTTCTTTATATGTGTGTATATAGTGATTTTTTTTTTTAATTTTTCAAAATTTTTATTTTTGCAGAGGAGCCCAGAGCCTTTTGCTGCTCCTCCCCCACCTCCTCCTCCTCACGCCTCCTCTGTCTCCCGGCCTGACACGAGATACAGGTTGTTGATTTCATCGTGGGTAGCAAGCTAGCAATAAATTTCAAAGTGCTTTCTCTTTTCATGCTCTTTTTGCCAATAACTGTTATCGCCGCTCTTATTCTCCTTCTCTCCCTTAACTCATTGTCTTTGGGGGAGTTAGACACCAGGAGGTGCCTTGTCTGTCATATTTTTCAGCACGTCATCAATCCTATCATCTTCAATAACAACTGCAAAAAAAAAAGGAGAGAAAAGGAGAGGTGAGCGCACTTGGGCCTCGCCAGGGGTCTCCGACGTTCCCGGTTACGCCCGGGAGAGGCGGGGGGGGGGGGCGGGACGAGGGAGGAGGGCTCCCTGCGCGCTGACACAGCCTCTTCTGCCTCGTCAAGGGTCCCTTAGCTGCCTTCCTCTGAACCACTCCCCCCCACCTCCCACCCCACACCCCTCTGGCTGCATCCCAGCTGGGTTCTAAGAAAAAGAAGCAGAGACGGCGCAAATCCCACAGCCCTGGCTGCAGCCCGGGCGCGCACTGGCCGCTTCCTCACCCCACCCACCCTCCCGGGGCACATTTATTTAGAAGGCTCCGGGGCAGAAGAGGGAGGGGAGGAGGAGCCAAGATCTCCGGGTCTGGGACCCTCGGGGATGCCCCGAGTGCTGCGCGGGTAGCCAAGGCTGAGCGCGGAGGTGCGGGGAGCCGAGGGGAGGACGCCAGGGGCTGGTTCCCACGGCGCGCGGCCCGTCGAGGGTTCTAGCCTCACCCGGGCAGGCTCACCCTCTTGCGCGCCCTCTCCGCGCCACCCGCCAGCGGAATCGGCCTCCCAGCTCTCCGCGCCGCTGCAGAGGTCAGAGCCCCCCTCCGCCGCCGGCCTGGGGCTCGCCAGCCTCTCCGCGTCTGCCTCCCGCAGTGCCCTCCACCTCTGTCACCATCTCTACCTAGCCTCGCCTCCCTCAGTCCCTTCATCAGTCTCTCGGCGCGACGGTCACCTGTCGAGGTCTCTGGGTCTCTCTCTGTGTCTGGGGTGTCGGTCGCCTTCATTGTTTCAGCTGCTTCTCTGTCCTCCCCAGACTTGCGTCCCCCGCTCGCTGGCTCTCCCGCTCTGGCTCACTCTCCCGAGCTTTGTCTCGGTCTCTGCCCATCTCGGTCTCCTCCCCGCCCCCTGCCTCCCTCCCTGTCTCTGCGTCTCAGTCTCTCCCGGCAGCTGTCGGTCTCCCTCATTGTCCCCGCGCCTCCGGAGCTCCTCTCGGAGCCTCTCTGCGTCTGCTCCTGGGCAGAGCGCCGAGGCTCGGCAAACCCCCTCCCCTGCAGAGTAACAATGAAAAGCCCGTGCGACCCGAAAGCCCCTCGCCTTCCCTGCAGGAACGGGGCCCTACCCGACACACAGTTCCCCATGCCATCCCTTGGGAAGCCCTGGGACCCCCCCACCTCCCGGCCTCGGGGTTGTAGAGCCGGTGCAGCTGCGACTACACTGCGCAAAAGAGGGAGAGAGCAGACATCAAAAAGCAAACTTTGGCGAGGGGGGGCCCCTGGATAACCTTTCAGCCCCTGCTGCAGCTAGAAGCCGCCACGCCCCCTCGGTGACCCCACCGCGGATCAGGCTGAGCGGGAGGGGTTCCCGCCGCCAGCTCAATGCGGACCGCAGTGCGGGATCCCCCCAATTCTGCATGATGGGATTCTATTGGGTCGAAACCGGCTCCCGGGTGCGGGAGACCCCAGCAAACCTCGGCCAAGCCTCAGTGCCGGAGAAAAGGGGTATCTGGGGAGGGGGCCGCAAACTCACCCCGCTTGCTCCGGCCGATCTGGCCCAGCTTGGGCGGCCGCTTGTTCTGTCCAGCGCCGAAGAAGTTGTTGGTGTCCTGCAGGCGGCAGGAGAAGATCTGGCCCACGTCGCCGCCGTCGCCGTAGGGGCTCAGCTTCTCGTCGCCGTAGGGCAGCACCTCCGACATGGTCGCGTCCGGGGGCTCCGCGGCGGCGCCTCCTCCGCCCGCGTCCCCGCCCGCGGCGGACAGGGTCAGCGGCGCTGGGGCCGGGGGCGGCCGGCCGGAGACGGCCCGCGGGCTGCTGCGGCGGTGGCGCCGGCGAGGGGCCGGGGGGCGCCGCTAGGGCAGGAGCGCGCAGCCCGCCCGAGCGACCCGGCGAGCGCCCGCGGCTGCGCTGCGCTGCGCTCCGGCTCGGCGCGCGAGTGGCTGCTGCTCTGGCAGAGGCGAGCAGGACTCACATCCTCGGCGCGCACGGGCGCTGGGCGGGGGCCGGGCCGGGCGGGGCCGCGAGCCGGGAGCAGGAGGCTGTCCCAGCGAGCCCGGAGGGCGCGGGGCCGAGGAGGGCGCACCCCGGGAAGCCGGGCGGGCCGGTCCTGCGGCGAGTGCGGGCGGCGGCGGCGCTGGCTCGGGGAGGCAGACTGGGAGCTGCGAGCGGCCGGGCTGCGAGGGGCGGAGGGGGAGGGGAGCGGAGGAGGGAGGGCACGGGGGTGGGGGGAGAGGATACCCGGAGGGAGGAGGGGGAGAGAAATCGAGAGGGAGACGAGGAGAGAAACAGAGCGAAAGAGAGAAGGAGACGGGGGAATCGACTGAAAGAGACAGAAGAGAGAGGGAGAGAGGAAGAGAAGAAAGGGGGGAGGGAACGACTAGATCGGGATCGGAGAGGCAGAGGGGCGAGACCAGAGGAGAAGGGAAAGGAACGGGAGGGAGAGAAAGGGGGTCGGAGAGGGAAGGATGAGAGCGAGAGAGGGAGGAGAAGGAGGCTGGGACAGAGGAGCCAGCCCGCGAGCGAGCTGCGAGCGAGAAATGCCGGCCGCGGCGCGGAGGCGAGGCACGGGGAGGAGGGGGGGAGGGGGGGGGGGAGGAGGGGACCCGGGGCCTCGGGGAGAGATCCCTGGAAGCCGAGCGACGTCACGGGGCCGCGCCGGCCGGCCCGGGCCGGGCTCGCTTCCTGCCCCCGCCCCCTGCCCCCGCCGTCCCGCCCCCGCCGTCCCGCCCGCGCGGAGGGGCCCCCGCGAGCCCCGCCCCGGCCCCGCGGCCTCCGGGCGCCTCCGCCCCCCGCGCCCCCTCCCGCGGGGTGTTTACCCGGCCCCGAGCCGGTGCGCTGCGGCTCCGCGCCCGCCCCGCCGCCTGCTCTGGCCCCCGCGGGGAGCTGGGGGAGTGGGGGTTCCGGGAGCGGAGGGGCAGCGGACCCGCCGAGAAGGAGAGACGGATGCCGGTCTCGCTGGGGGCCAGATGCTGGGACAAAAGGTCGGAGGGTACCAGGGCGACCTGCAGACACGGCCTCCCCCGCCAGCCACAAGCCGGGGAGCCCCTTCCGCCCCACCCTTGCGCCTCACTTCAGACTCTCGGGGCCCGGCCCCCTGGGCCCCACACTCTCCCTCCCCTACTCCGTTCGTTCGCCCTGGAAGGCCCCGCTCCCCACCGCGGCTGTGGACTCGGGCTCCCACGGGGCCTCGGAGCGGAGGCGGAGGGGGGAGGAAAGGGCAGCCCCGCCTCCCGGAGGAGAGGGGAGCGCCTCATTACGCCGGGCTCGCCCGGGATGCCTGGCTCTTGGCGTCCGCTGCGTCCGCCGGGGACGTCCCGGGCCTGCAGCCCTCTGCCCTCGGGGACCTCCCTTCCAGTAACAGCCGTGAGCCCTGGGGAGAGACTGTAGCTTCTGAGCCGAGGAGCGCGCTCCCGCCTCCGGCAGCGAGACTGGGGCAGCCCCAGAGGCCTGGGAGGCGCATCTGCCAAGCAGATGGTAACTCTGAGGGGGCAAGGCGCGTGAGGAGGGCTCGTTATCCTCACCCAGAGCCAACAGCACCTGCTCTCCCCCTGGAGACCGCCTTCAGTCAGCGGAGCCAGCCTGACCGCAGAAAGGGGCAAACATCCTAAGGTCATGCAACCTGCTTGCTGATGGCAGGGCTGGGAAACATCTAGGTCCCCTGCTGAGAGCTCAACCGGCTCGACCTGCTGCCCTGCAAGGGGTCCCGTCCATAGTGAAAATGGCCTCAGGTTCCCTCTCCCCTTAAACCTAGAACTCTGGGTGTTGGCGGGCTGGAGGGAAACGGGTGAGGTTTTTTAGTGACGTAACATCTGGTAGAGGGGCTCCCTGGGAGAAGCCAGCCCAGCCCCCTCCCCAAGCTGTGTAAAAGGGTCCTCTGGCCTTCAGAAGCCAGACACCTCTTGGAGAGGGGCTGGGGATCGGGAGACGGAGGCAATGGGGCAGAAAGCAATGGGCATGACCTTTGGATTCAGGCCTGGGTTTGACTCCCAGCCCTGTCTGCTAGCTGTGTGACTTGGCGCAAGTCGTGTCCCCTCTCTGAATGCCCATAATCTCAGCTGTAAAACGGGGCATGTGGCTAGCTAGCTGCCTATGCGCCTCACAGGACTGTTATGAAAACAAAATGGAATCAGGCTCCTGGTGCCTGGCTGAGAGTGGATGTGCACTAAACATTTGAGAAATGACTTAATGAGTAAGAAAGAACAGAAGCACTTCATCCATTCCCATTTCAGAGCCGGCAGAGCTGGGAGGATCCTTAGAGATGACCCCGTCCAGCTTCCTCCTTTACAAAAAAGCCCAGAGATCCCGCAGCTTGTCCGTGGCAGAAGCAACAGGTCTCCGGCTGCCCTCTGCTCCAGTCCGCATGCCACCCATCTCCGTTCATTAAGGCTTTACCGAGTGTCTGCTTTGAGGTTACCACCAGGCCAAGTGCTGGAAGAGAAAACAAAAGCATAACAAGCAGCATGATGAAGTTACAACAAGAAGCTTACATTTGTATCATGCTTTCTGTTTTCTCCCCCAAAGCATTTTCACATCCATTATGGGCTTTGCTTCTCAAAATAAATACCTTTGGAGGTAGAAAGAGGAGACGTCCTACCCCTGTTTAACTGATGTTAGAGGAAAGAGGCCAAGGTCACAGGCTGGTAATGGCGCCAAGAGAAGCCACTCTTCCCAGCTGATTTCAGGTCCCTGTGGGGGACACCCACAGTGGTGACAGCATGCAGGGCTGGGAGCACCCTCCTCATCTCGTAATCACCTGGCTCCTTCCTTGCTCCTGAGTTATGAAGCAATTTACACGTTGAGCACCTGCCACAGTCCCACTGTACAGAAGGTAAGCAGAGAGGCACAGAGAGGGCTGACGAATTCCTGCACACACGGCACACACACAGTGAGAGCAACCTGTCTGTTTCCACCCCATCTTTTTCTACGTTTACCTCCCCTTGTTCCAAAGAAGGTTAAAGGTGGCAGCGTCCCACATTCCGAACTCAGTAGCCACCCCCTTACGGAACCACACGCCCCTCCCAGGCACGTCACAGTCAGAAAAGCATCTCCATGGCCATCCCCTCAGAGCCTTCCATTAGCCTTCGGAAGCGCAGGACTGGGACAGTCAGGCCCATTTTGCACATCAGGTACCTGAAGGTTGAGTGATGTCTCCAAGGTCACAGAGAAGTTCTGAAAGGGGAAGTGTGAGTCAGAATGGCCTTCCTCCACCTCCAAGCTGTCTCCGTCACAAAGGCCTCACTCAATCCTCCATTTTGTCCAGCCTTCAGTGGGGCATTCCTGTAACCCGGAGCTCCAGACCTGGGAGACACATACTCTGGGACCCCATTCCTGCCTTCCTCCACAAAGCCGAAGCTGGCTCTGAGCCAGATGCCCAGGGCTGTGTTAAAGATGCCAGGTCCAGATGGAGGGATGGACCAAGTCAGGCAGGAGTGGGGGCTGCCCTGCCTCCCCACCACTCAGCAAGGAAACCTGGCAGTACACAGTCTGGTGCAGTAGCCCAGGGCAAAGAGGGCAGCCTTCACTGGGGCAGCCAAGTTAAAGCCCTGCTCGGTCATTGCCTAACTCCATGATCATTTCACCTCATTGTGCCAGTTTCCTCATATGTCAAATGGGGATAATAATTATTCCTACTAGTGGTTTGTTCTGGGGAAGGAGATCATACATCATATTCCTGGCACACAGTAAGTCCTCAATAAGTGTAGTTAATTGGTTATTGACTCTCTTTGTGGCCTTGAATAAGCCGATTCTCTCCTCCAGGCCTCTGGCTCTACATCATAAAATAGGAAACTTGCAGAAAATCACATCCTTTTTTTCAGCTGCAAAATCAGCCAGTTCTTCCAAATCTGAAGTAGATAAAACCCGCTTAAGGCAACGGTGGGGGCCTTCCCCCTCAAACCTCACCTGAAAGCTCCTTCACGGAACCCTGGGACTCTGCAGAACTGAGAACCACAGGACTGGACCAGCCCCACAGACATTCTAGGGTTAAAAATAAGCATTTGCAAGCCCCTGCTGTGCACCCAGCCCAACACTGATGTTGGTGGATGGAAAAAGGGAAGTCAGCCCCAGCAGTGCTCAGCATAAAATAGACGCGTGGCACATATTCGCCCCCTTTGTTCCCTTTCCCCTCTCTCCTATCCAGATGGGGAAACTGAGGCATGGGCAGCAGCATCAGAGAGTGATGGCAAGACTTAGAGAACAATGTGGCTGTTGGATGCCTCACCCCCGGGCGCGGGACATCTGCTGGCTGCTCAGGCCCAGGACCCCATAAAGGGGGGGCGCTGGGACCGCTGAGCCTTGCCAGAGCTGGCTGAGACCCTAGATGGTCAGCAGGGAAGGCCAGGATCCGGTGCCATGTCAACGGCCAGCGGGTCACCTCTAGAGAGGCTAAGTGGCCTCTCAGGAGGGGACCACCACTCTGAGCCAAGGCTGGATAAAAACCCACGTGACCCCCATCCCTCTCAACTCAGTGACTGGAACCTGGGTGCAGGCAATTCCCCAGTGGCCTTGCAAGGCAGGGTCTCTGCCCCCGCCTCCCACAACATGCACATGCGCACAAACGCACAGTGAGAGGAAAGCGTGTGCACTGACTGGAGGGGGTTCAGACCTAGAATCGAGGAATAGCAAGAGAAGAACAAATGCACCTGTCATCCGTCCAGCAACATCTGTGAGGGCTTTCGCAGCAGACGCAGTCCTTCTCCCAGTACAACTCAAGGAGTAGTAGCTTCTCATTGTTTATTTGTTTAATCACCAAGACCTTTTCTTCAAATAAAATCTTACAAGAAAACTCAATAAATAACAATAGAGAAAGGACAAGCGGCTGGGGAGATGGGGGCTCAGGACCCCACCCTTCGGGCTCCTCATACTCCCCAGAGAGTCTCCAAAGAATGCACAGAGCTCCGGCTGGGTGAATCCCCGGGGAGTTCATCTTGTCCCCCCCTCCTCCCATTACAGCTGGGGACACTGGGCCCAGACGGGCATGCTGGAACCCAGGCCTCCTGCTCCTGTCTCCGCTCAGACCCCGGCACAACTGCACACTCGGAACCGGGGCGGGGAGGGGAGCTCCAGCACGGCACAATTGGTCAGAAAATAGAAAGGCTTTGTCGACAATGATGTTTGCTGTGTTTCTTTAAAACACAGTAAAAAGATCAGAGGGTACTGTTTTTAAAGTTTTTCTTGTACCGACAACCCCCAAAGTGAGAGTTCCACTCGCTCTTCAGGAAAACTTAAGCAACAGCGAGGACAGCTGGGAGGAGTGGAGGAGCAAATCTCGCCAGGACGGAAAAGGGGGATAAGTGGTGTCCTGGCTGCGCTCTCCCCACCTCCAGTCACTCTGCATCCTCAGACGAGGATGGAGGGAGGGGTCCTGGGAACTCCCAAGAGACATGAGCAGGTGGGGGGTGCTGGGGCTCTGTGCCTCCCTGGAAAATAATCACCCCTCTTGGGCTAGGAAGGGGGAGAGGATGGCAGACAGGCCTGGCACCCTGGTGCTCTTCCGCATCCCCCAGACCCTGGGGCAGACAAGGGCAGGAGGACATTAGCGCCAGGGACAAAGGGCAGAGGCTCAGGGGGTCGGAATCGCCCGGCTCCAAAGCCTGGGCTCTGAGTCCTTCACCTGGCCTGTCGGGTCTCTCCCACCCGGGGCTCCCGAGAGGCCTGAAGGCCCCCGACCTCACCAGAGCAATGAGCTGAGCCAGACCATGACCACTAAAGGCGACCAAGGAGGAGCCGAACCCCCCAAGTTCAGAAAGGGCAGCCACCACCCTCTGACCCTGAACTCTTACCCCTGAATCACCATGAAGAGCTCGCCATGCCTCAGGATCACGCCCATCGCTGTATCATCCCACGCTCACAACCACCTCAGCAGGCGGCCGTGACTGTCATCTCTACCTTCTACCTTCCACAGGGTTCTGAGGCCAGAGAGGTCGAAGGGTGAGCCCAAAGCTGCACAGCCCAGGAGGGGCCGCAGGTCTGGCTCAAGGCCAAGCTCTCACCTGCTGGGTGACGCTGCCTTGCTGAGGACACCTGGGCAACAGGAGACCAGAGACAAGCCTCTTCTAGTGTCCGTACCTGGCCTGCCCACAGAAACCGAGGGGGTGTAGATAAAGGAGTCCCACACTTTCATAGGCCGAGGACCCCTTTGGGAATCCGATGAAAGAGATGGATTTTCTTTCCCAGACGCAGGAGATGGTGTCCACAACTTTCAGGGGATCTCTGAACCCCAAAGCCACCTCACATGAAGAACGCAGGACTGAGTCCTATAAATGACATTCCCCGCCAGTGTCCCGTGACAAGAGAAGGCCTTTTACACCTTAAGCCCAGAGGTCCTCACCTGAGTCTCCTCTAAACCTGAGGTCAGACGGTGGGGCCTCAACCCTGAGCGGAGGATGTGGCCATCGACTTCTGTGCCCAGGTTCCCACCGAGGGGACTGCGCACAGCTCTGGACCCTTGGTTCCCACGGGCTGTTATTCAAGCACTTTCGCATGCCATGGGTGCAACGTCTGTGGTAACCCTGTACGGTGGGCAGGGCAGAGAAGGGGTGCCTTCCCATTGTACGGTGGGGAAAGGGGAGTCCCAGACGAGGAAGAGGAGCTGCCCAACTGGAGAGAGAACCAGGACCGAGACCCCAGGCTCTCAACCATCAGCACAGAGCTCTGTCCACAGGAACTGGTGACCAGCGAGAGAAATGACGGTAAATCAGAAGACCTGAGTTCAACCCCAGCTCCACCCGCTCCTCCCTGTGTGCCCTGGAGGCTATGATAGGTTGGGGGGGGGGGGGGGGCGCGGTTGGTCAGCCTCAAAGGGAGACTGTGGGGCTCAGACAAGGTGCTGACTGACATAAGAGCAAGGGACAGCTCCTCACAGGGAGTCCCAGCACCCAGAGCCTTCCAGGGCCTGCAGGGGTGGACAGAGGGCCTTTTCTTCCTGGGAAAGGAACTTCCATGTAACCCAAGGAGCAGCCACTGCACAGTCACAGGGGCCCTCCCACCCTGCCCTGCCAGGCCCTGGGCTGAGCAGGGGAGGGGGGAGAGGGGAATCCGGTCTGGGAGGGTAGATGCCAGGCACAGGTGAGAAAGATGTGAGGAGAGAGACCCACGGCAGCAGACAGAATAACCTCGGAGAGGAAGACAGAGGCGCATGCGAAGGAAGAAACTCTTACACACGCTCAAAGGCAAGAGGCAAACAGGGCAGACAAGAGGCAGAACCCCCAAGTAGAGAAGTTGACAGTTCTGTTTCCTACAAGAGGCCACAGAGAAGGGGAAGTGGGAAGACAGAGGGCCACAGGAGCCTGACGCATAGGAGGGAGAGCGAAAGGCAAGGACGGACCGAAGGAGATGAGAGCCAGGAAAGCAGGCCAGGCTAGGAGAAGCAGGATTTCTCCACTGAGAAAAATCTTCTGGGGAGAAAATCAAAATCCATGCCATCCAATTTTTTTCAGCATCCCTTTACCAGTGTGAAGTCATCGGGGTATTTTAAGAACATGTGACGCATTATGCATATCTAGTTTTTGTTGAAAGAAATCATGGTTAGTATATTTAAAGATGTGAATGCTTGGAAAATTATAGGGGGAGAAATGTGGGATAGGTCCCCCCCTGAATTTTCTGGGTTTTTCAAAACTTTCACATCTGCACCCAGCTTCCTGGTGAGTTGGGCAGAGAGAGGAAGGAACTGGAGAGAAAATTCCTGCGTCTCCCCCTCCAGGCTGTGCCCAGCTGCTCCTGGGATCAGCAGCCTCAGGTAGTCCTCAGACTCTGCCCTGAGGCCTCCCAGGCCTGTTCCCCGCCCCACAGGGAAGAGAAATTGCACAGGCCTTTGGAAGCACAACCCTAGTTTCTCTTCCGAGGCCTCCAGGCTACCTCAACCATGGGGGCACAGCGCCACCTGGCGGTCAGAGTAGAGATTGCAGTATTAGGAGGGATCCCATCATGGGTCCCAGGGTGGGGAAGGGTAGGAAGAAACGAAGACGGTGTCAACATATTGCAAGTATGTCTGAAGCCCCGCCCTGTGAAGCACCTTAAATAACCAGGAAAGACTATGAGGGGATGCGAAGCCTGCAGTGATGCCAAGTTGGACATTAATATTTATATGACCTCATTTGTACCTCCTCCCCCAGGCTAGAGAACATTCGGGTTACAGATACAAGGTGCCTGGCACACCAGGTACTTAATAAATGCTTGTTGAGCTCAGCTGTGGCCCTCCAGAGTCGTGGCCCAGTCCCGGAGGAATCTGGATTTGGGGTGCCTACCGTGAGACATTGGCTCTGCCAGAGACAAAGCATGAAGGTCAAGAGCAGAGGGCAGTGTCATTTCACCAGGCAGGCCCTCTCCCAGGCCTGCTCAGCCCCTCTGACCAATGCCAGTGTCGCTGGCTCGGCCTCATGTGTCCCATTCCTGGGGAAGGGAAATGCCAGGTCCCTCGGCTGGAAAACAATAAGGCAGCTGCAGGGGAAGTGACTAATGAGCACTCCGGGGAGCAATTCAGGACATCATCAATGGAAACTTATCTCATTCAAAATTGATAAGCTAACACTATCTAATTAGAGAGAAAATGTGCTGATCTCCCCAGCTTTCTGAGATGTAGTCCAGAGGCTGTGGCGGGCAGCTAGCCCGAGGAGGGTCCACATCTCATCTCTCCGACCAGCAGCCCCCAGGAGGGCCTCAAAACTGCGCTCCAGGGTCCCTCCTCCACTCGCTGTCATAGAGATGCAAAATGGCAGAGCGGGATGGAGCCTTGGAGCTTCTAATCCAATGGCACACAGCAGTGGAGCCAGGACCGGAGAGAAAGTCAGCTTTTGGGCTCCCAGTCCAGACCATTTACGACCCTGTGATGACATTGCCCTGACTTTCCTGTGTGGAGTCCTCAAAGCTCTGGACAGGTCACTGGACGTGATGTTTCTCCTACACAATTCATCCATCTTGGCTCCCTAACAGAGGCTCTTCCCTCACTCTTTACAACCAAGTTATGGCCCTCATCTCTGGTCCAAAAACCAACTCGTCCAGGCAGCCTTCCAGGATTGCTGGCCCCACATCGACTATTTCATTTGCTAGTTTACTGATTCATTCCACGTATCTTCAGTGATTAAGAGTTTAGGCTCTGCAGTCAGACTGACTGGGCTTAAATCCTGTCTCTCTCTTGTGCTTGGGCAAGACATCCAACCTCTCTGGCCCTCGGTTTCCTTTTCTTTAAGGTAAGAACAATACAAACACATACCTCATGGTGAGGATTAAATGCCATCAATCACGCACAGCACTTAGTGGGCACCTAGGAAAGAGCAGCCCTAATGTCAGCTCTAATTAGTGTATGGGATGACCTGAAACTTGTCCTGGAGAAGGAAAAGAAATAAGATACAATTCCTGCCCAAGACACGGGCAATATGGCGAAGAGCAGGAATAGGCAGGTTGTGGAATCTCAGAGGATGGGCACCTAAGCTGGCCTAGGTATGGAAGGTGAGGGAAGGTATTCTGGAAGAGACATCTAAAGCTGAGTTGTTGTTTGTTTTTGAGGAAGATTAGCCCTGAGCTAACACCTGCCGCCAATTCTCCTCTTTTTGCTGAGGAAGTCTGGCCCTGAGCTAACATCCATGCCCATCTTCCTCTACTTTATACGTGGGACGCCTGCCACAGCATGGCTCGACAAGCAGTGCATACATCCTCACCCGGGATCCGAACCAGTGAACCCTGGGCCACTGAAGCGGAATGTGTGAACGTAACCGCTGTGCCGCTGGGCCTGCCCCTAAAGTTGGGTTTTAAAGTGTGAGATGTTAGCAAGGTGAAGAAAGGACCAGAATTCCAGAGGCAGGACTTGGCATGGACAAAGGCTGTGAGGCAGGGAACAGCAGGACATGTTTAAGGAAACTCAACAGCTCCGTGTTGCTGGAACCACAAGCGGGAGACCTGGAGGGATGCAGAGAGGCTTGGAGAGGGGCCGGGGCTGGGTCACACAGGCCTTCAGAAGCCATAGAGGAGCCAGGGCCTGAGGCTGGGGATGACGGGGAGCCCAGGGAAGAGCCTCAAGCAGAGGGGGGACGTGGTCAGGCAGGTGTTTGAAATAGGTCATTTCAGGCTCTGTGGGGTATGTGTTCTCTGCTTGGCTCCCCTTCAGCAATGATACACTGCCCTTGGTTCAACTATTTCGAATGGTCAGGGAATCTGCAGGCTGATCTCAAAGGCCCCTCCCGGCTCCAATATTCTGGGAACCACAAATATTCCCAGCAACCGAGAGTCGCCACACCTCCCCAAGAAGGTTTATTCCTTTTCGAACAATTAGGATCCGTTAGAAGACGTCCCGGCCCTCTGAGGGCAGGGACCGTGTCTTATTCACTTCTCCCTCTCCAGGCACAGAATAGACATTTAGCAAATGGCTGTTAGATGGATAAATGCCCATCAGTGATACCGACTTGACAGGCTCCTCCTCTGAGCATTCCAGAGGCACTGTGGGATCACCAGCATCAGATTCAACCCCAACTGGAGTTCCCACGGCCCAGGACCAGGGTCGGGAAGGGTGTCACCGATTGGCCTACTTTGTCACGTTGTGGTTGTTTGCTTTTTGAATTTTCCATCATAATTCTGAGTGAATTAGGATTCCCAAGACCTGCCTTCCGCTCCTGCTCCACCGGGATGAGCTGGGGAACCTGAAAGCGTCCCCCTGACGTCTGGGAAACCACGGTGGGACCGCAGATCTCAGGTGCTGGGTGTCTTGATAATACTCAGTTGCCTCTCGGACCACCTCCTGTCTTAGCCTCTCAGGTTTAATGTGATAAATGGCAAAGGGTGTAGGCTTTACAGTCAGAGCTTGGTGACCTTGAGCAATCACATAAGCTGTAAGGAGGGGTGAATGGGCCTCCTGTGATGGTTTGCTGTAAGTCTTAGAAATGACACTTGTAAAGAACTTAGGTGCCTGGCTCATGATGACACGTGGCTGTAGGCAAAATGTAACCCCGCTGAGCCTACTGTCCTCCCCTGTAAAGTGGGGGGAACAATATCCACTTTGTAGGACCACAAGCAGTAATGCACACAAAGTGCCGCGCACAGACATTCAAAACACCAGGAGCAGTTATGCAAGATGGTGATGCCTAACGCGGCCTAGGATTAAAGCGACTGAGCACAAGGGGGTTCTTAGCAAAGCATCAAAATTCACAGAAATCCCAAGGTCAGTTCAGAACTGACTTCATACTTCCTCATCTCCCTGTCGCCCCCACTCCCAGACTTGGTCCCCATTCAACCCTCCTGGAGATGAGGCTCTAAAAAGGAAGGTGGGGCCTGCCACAGGTGAACAAGAACGTGAGTCTCAGCCCCAGCCAGTCTAGGACCGAGCCTGGACGTCAAATCCAGAATCCGGGAAGCTGCACGTCCTCATTCCCAACTGGCTGCCACTTCCTGAGGCAGGGACAGGACAGCGTGCTGCTCCTGTCTCCCATGGTGGTAACTCAGAATTAAAGTCTGCCTGGGATCCGAGTTGGGCCAGGGTAGGGCAGGTGGCCTTCCCTTCTTTCCAATCACTTTGATCCAATTTGCTCCTGAAATCGACGGCAAGGGCCGAACTCTGATAGATTATCACATACACCCCCACGGGCAGTTTGCTCCTCTCCCACTAACACCTGGACTCTTACACAGTAACTGCCGAGGGACAAGGAAAAAGGGCAGATGCCTTCAAGGTGCTCAGAGGTCAGCCCCATCAACCACCCTCATCCTGCCCCACCCCCAAGGCACCTCTGTGTCAAACTAGGGTCTGAACGCCTCCCCGGACAGGACTCAGTATTAGCAAGTGTGTTCTCACCACAACTTCAGCCTGTTCCTCTGCGAACTTGGGGAACAAGCATCTTGGGGGGTGTTCCTGTGAGCACTGAGGGAATTAGTCTGCCCCACTGCTGGAGAGCAAGAGGATCTGGAGCTTTGCTAACAGCATGGAGTTGAAATTCGGAGCCACCATTTGCTAGCAGTGTGCCCTCAGCCCTGAGAACTCCCTCTCTGGGCTGATCCTCATCTGTAAAATGCAGATACCACGAGAGCCTGCAGGGGTTTTGTGAGAACCCACTCACCTTGAATTAACGTTTGAAGAGCATATAGTACCAAGCTAAATGTTAGTTCCCTCCCTGCTGCCCCCAACACCCCCCCCCCCCCCCCCCCTCTCTCCCTGGCCCTCTGGTCAGGATGTCAGGACAGACTTCTTCAAAGACGCTGAGACGACATCTTAGCGAGGCCAGGCGTGATCTATGGGCGTGTCTCCGGGATGGCCCTCTCTTGGGCTGGCCGGAGACTCCTCCCCCAGACCTCGGCATCGCCAAGCTGCACACCATCTGGGGCAGCCCCAACCACCCCTCTGAGGACACACACAGAGGCCTCAAGGACCTCAGCTCGTTCTGTCATGGTGGGAGTCAACTCCATCCCAGGGATGCCTCGGCCTAGCCATTGAACACCGGGTGACAAAGCAGCAGGCTAAGACTTGGTTCCACCAGTTTAATTGGTGCTGTCCATGCCGGACACTGCATAGAGCTGGTGTCAGCCCCCTGAGAGCACCCCCACCTCCCCCGCACAAAGGAGGACCGGGGGATGAACAGTCAAAGCCAGGGAAGGGAAATAAGAAAGAGCTACGTCCACGACCTTTGACTGTTCAGAGGTGCTGAAAGAGGATCCCCCACTTCTCTTCTGCTCACAAACTCAAGAGGGGGGGATGGGGGAGGGGGGACAGTAACTTGAGAAGGGGCAACATGACCACACCCATGGGATGTTAACTTTCAGAGGAGGGGGAGGGAGCCTGGAACACTCCGTGCTCAGGATGCTGGCTGGCTACTTTTCCTTAGTGAGAAGCTGAGAAAGCCAGGAGGCTGGGCAGCAGCATCCTTATGGTCCTTATTGCTTCCTTCGGGTGGTGAGGCCTTTCTGCTCACCTCAGGCAGGGGAAACCAGAGCCATCCCTCAGCCCTCAGGCCTCGGGAGTTTGAAATCAGGGCCAGAGGCATGCCTAGGGGCCCTCCCTTTAGGTCAGTGGGGACACCAGGAGGGCTGAGGCAAGCTGCCCAGTCTTCACCACTGCTGGGGACGGCTGAATGACCACCATTCCAACTGCCCCTTCAAGTGACCATTCTTCCTTCTGCTGACCAGAGTTCCACCCTTTTAGATAGAAGGCAGATGCTGGAGTCCACTTGTTTTTGTCCTGACATACATACGTATGCATTTAGGAGGCAAGCAGGTGAGGGGAAAGGGGTGCAAGTGACATGTTGAGCCGGACAATGTTTTCCTGGGGCGTAGACAAAAGGAAGAGAGACCATGACAGTCTCCTCAGAGGCAGCTCTGCGAGGCACACACCACACTCAGAGCCCAACCCTGCCTCCCCTCCGGCTGAGTCATTCAAGGCTCCAGTCCACAGGAATCAACAATTCACCAGAAAGAACCAGAAGACACAGGAACAGAAGAGCTGAAGATCATTGGCTTTGGCGCTTAAGCAATGAGATGTTCTCAGTCACACACACTTAGCTGGTTCCCAGGAAGGGATGCCAGGTGGCCACGCCCACCCCAGGGTGGGGCTTTGATTCTCATGCTGTGCTGGAAAGAGGCCCCTCCCAGGCTGGAGAGGCAACATCCTGTTGTCCGAGCTGTGAGATTGGACAGTTCCCTGCAGCCCCCCTAAATCACAGTCCTGCCTGGAGGTAACGCAGCCCCACCACTGCTCTTCGAAAGGCCTCGAGATTCAGATCCCTGCAGAGGGATGGGGGGCGGGGGGGCCTTCCATCCTAGCTGAGGGGTGGCAGACCGTTAGCTACTGTACAAGGGGACCACGCGGGTGATCTGCTGCCTGCAGATGGGGCACCTCTTGGGCTCCGGCAGGGCGCGGTAGCACTCGGTGCAGGAACAGACGTGCCCACACTCCAGGAAGACGCAGGCCTTGAAGTTGCTCAGACACACGACGCAGGCGCTCTTGAGACTCTCCCTGTCCTCAGGCTTGGCTCTGCTCAGCAGCTGCGCCTCGTGCTCCCGGAACTCCTCCTCCATCTGCTTCAGGCGCAGCCGCTCCTGCCGCTGCAGATACTGCTTCCGGAGGATGAAGAAGAGGGCAGCACATGCGGCAAAGCCAAACACCAGCGTCAGGACCTTCCAGAGCCTGGCGCTCGACTCCTGCCCCTGCAGCAGGCTGTCGAAGTCCTGGCTGCTCAGGTAGTACTGCATGCCCTGCTTGGGGGGCTGTAGGCGCACGGCATTGTTGTCCAGGACTAGCTCGCCGACGCCTGTGAGGGCGGCCCCAACCTTCAGCATCTCCTCAGTCTCCTGGATGCCCTTGGGTCGCTCGCCGCTGATGTAGTGGCCAATGACATCAGTGAAAGACTGGACCGAGGGGTGGTACTTCTCATACACGGTCTCCAGGCCCAGATCCAGCGCGTCCAGCGGCTTCAGCACTCGCACAGCCACATCCACACCGTCCTCGTGGGGCACCAGCTCAAAGGGCACCGAGTTGGTCCTCTGGTGAATGATCTTTGAACAGTCATTCCTACAACAGGAAGAGAACTCAAGATAAAACAGAGGACAGCAAACACCTCACACCAGGCAGGGATGGAGATCTCCTCAAAGCCAGGAGGACAGGAGGAAGTCCAACGTAAGTGGAAGAGCACAAGAGAAATCACTATTACCCAAGTGCCTCACAAGAGGGAAGCTCCAGTTTCTAGGTTCTCACACAGCATCAGTGCGCAACAAATGCTGTCACAGATCACTTCTCCCACTTATTTCCCTTTGCCACTTAAAAGAAATATCCAATTCCTCAAAAAATTAAAAATAGAACTACCATACGATCCAGCAATCCCACTTCTGGGTATACATCCACAAGAATTGAAACAGGATTTCGAAGAGATATCTACACTCCTGTGTTCACCGCAGCATTACTACAATAACCAAGACTAGGAAACAATCTAAATGCCCACTGACGGATAAATGGACAAAGAAAATGTGGTATAGACACACAACAGAACATTAGTCAGCCTTCAAGAGAAGGAAATCCTGCCATACGCAACCACATGGATGAACCTGGAGGACGTTATGCTGAGTGAACTAAGCCAGTGACAGGACAAACATTACGTGATTCCACTTACATGAGGTATCTACAACAAAACAGTCAAACTCAGAGAAACAGAGAATAGAATCATGGTTGCCAGAGGCTGGGGGGAGATGAAAGTGGAGAGCTGCTGGTCAATGGGGATAAATTTTCAGCTATACAAGATGAATAAATTCTAGAGATCTGCTGGATAACTTTGTACCTATACTTAACAGGACTGTGTTACTGCACTTAGAAATTTGTTAAAAGGGTAGACCTCATGTTAAGTGTTCTCACCACAATAAAAAATAAAACGAAATAAAAATCCAAAACAAAACCCCACAAAGATCAGCTGGAAAAAGGGACTCCAAGTAATGGCACAAAATTATTTTAACAAATACCGAAATCATTAATTCATGCCATAAATCAGCGGCTCTCAAACTGGAGCGTGCATGTCAACAGATTCTGTGACCCCCATCCTGGAAATTCTGATTTGGTAAGTCTGGAATGGAGCCCAGGAAGCTGCAGTTGAACAGGATGCCCGGGTGATTCTGACGTCAGAGGTCCTCAGACCACACACAGGCATATTATCAGCATTAAGAGGCTGGTCTACGCTCTGCCTCAGGAGAAGCTGCAGACTGGGAAAGAGCACCCAGGACACCAGCATTGGAACCGCCCCACTGTAAGGTTTTTGCCCAGTGGAGAAAGGATACGTACCAAAGGTGCGTTGTTCGATTCCACACCATCTTGTGCTCCTGCAGTGTCAGCCGCTGAATTACCCCCTTGCAATTGTCTACAAACTGGCTGTTCAGTGTTTCTTTAACAGATCGAACAACTCCTAAATAGAAATAAATTTATTTCTGAAGAATTGTTCCAATGTTTCCTTTAAGGTAATTTAAATTTTGCTTTTAATTTGAGTTAGCTTAATTAATTAAAACAATGGAAACGTTATCACCATAACTTATGTCTTGTGGACACCCTGCTAAGCACCTTACATGGATCACATCATTTAAGCTTTACAACAACCCTGTAGGTTGGAATTATTTTAGAGATGGGCAATGGAGGATCAGAAAGGTCAGGTAATTTCCCCAAGATCACACAGCAATAGCCCAGGTCTTTCTGACCCCAAAGTCCAAGTTCTGGGCCACTGTCCGAAGGCTACAAAAGGCCCCTAACATCAGCCAAGACGATCCTTATCAAACTTTTGGAAGAAGGCAGTTATTTTTCATTTTACCAATACACAAACATACCTTCAATAACGGCATAAGGCACACATTTTCCTGGAGCTTCCGAAAGGATACTCTTCAAGTCTTCACCCAAGTGGATTCTTCTGGCTCCCTAAACGCAAACAACATATTCAATTGCCTGTTGAATACCGATACGCTCCATCAAACTTGAAGGGCAAAAAAGGAAAAGACTATTGGCTTTTTTCATGTTGAGAGAATGAGGAAATCACGCAGGAAGGAGACTAAGGGGAGTCGGATTCCGAAGCTGGGTCCCAGAAGCTGACACATAAACAGGCAGGGGCAGCGCCTTGCTCTCCGCCGGCTGCAGAATGGCGGCGCCACGCGTACATTCTTCCTCTGGTTAACTGAAACATACACTCCTTTGCATTTTAACTTTTTTTAATGAAAATATAAAAGGTACTAATCAATTTGCAGAAAGAGAGTTTTATTTTAAAAATAACTATAATATAAAAAGGAAGAGTCCGCAGAAGCAAGGAGCTGGGTGGTTAGGCTGAACATAAGTGAGTCTCTTCTGCCAACACAGAACCGTGCATCCAAGGGCTTATGTGGAAAGTACCTAAACTAGCGCCTACCCGGTAGGGGCCCGGGCGAGGGCAGGAATTATCACCACCACGCCTTTATCAATTCATGTGCTGCATCATACACTATGTAACACAGTAACATATGCCTTTGCATTACAGGGCAAGGCTCTGTGACCTGCTGCCAAATGCTTTTCTTCTACTTTTCAGTCTGTCTTTCTTCCCTCTCAGAATCAGGTGAGCGAGGTTATTTCTGCTGCCATCTTCCCCTAAGAATCCCCAGATCTCCCATCGCTTCAGTTCAGTGTCCAAACTGCTCTGCTTGGCAACCAACCAAGCCTGTTAGTCCTGCATCAAAAATAAGCAAAAATTAATAAAATCAAGGACCATTTATCTCCTAGTTCATGAGCCAGGACTGTGCTGGGCGCCAGGGATTCAGGGAGGAAGGAAGGCCCGCCCCTGCCTTCGGGGCATTCCCATCAACAAAGCTTAAGCCTGGTCAGTCAGCTCTAAAGAGCGATGAGGGACTGGATACATGTCAAGGTCACTCTAAGTTTAAGCTACTGCTACACAGTAGATACGAACCAAGGTCAACAAAAGTTCAGTAACCACCCACACCGCGAGGATGAAACTAACAGCAACAACGACTAACAGTTCATTTCCTGCTTTCTTATCCGCTCCCACCACCGCACTGCTGAGCTCCAGGAGGGCGAGGACCCTGTTCGTCTTGTTCACTGCTGGCCCCACAGTGCTGAGGACAGTGCCCGACACAGCAGGCACTCAGCACGTATCTGGTGAGTAAATTAGTGAAGAAATAAGCACTTACATACACTATGTACCAGGAACTATGCTAAGCACTTTAAATGCACAAACCCATTTACTGCTCATACAGTAGACATTATTATCCCCAATTACAGATAAGGGAACTGAGGCTCAGAGAGGTGAAGTGATTTGCCCAAAGTCACACAGCTAGTAAAGTATCCACCACAAGAAAGCCAGTTACAATTTTTAAAAAGGGAAGGAAGGGGAATATGGTCAGAAACACCTGGGTTTGAATCGAGCTTCAACGCATCTACTACGACTTTGAGCAACTTGTTATCTGAGTCTCAGTTTCCAAAACTGTAAAAGATGGGGAAAACAATCTCACAGGATTTTCATGTGGATTAAATGAACCTTAAAGTGTGAAAGAATCCAGCCCAAGGGCTGGCACATAGTAGGTATGCAATAAACATGCATTCCTATCACTATGAAAGATACACAAGGATAACACACAAACCTCATGCTGGAAGTTTCATAACCTGATCAAGAAAACAGAATATAGCGGCCGGCTCTGTGGCCGAGAGGTTAAGTTCGTGCACTCCGCTGCAGCGGCCCAGGGTTCGGATCCTGGGTGTTGACATGGCACCACTCATCAGGCCACATTGAGGCGGTGTCCCACATCCCACAACAAGAAGGACCTGCAACTAAGATATACAACTGTGTACGGGGCGGGGAGGGGGAGATAAAGCAGGAAAAAAAAAATTGGCAACAGTTGTTAGCCCACGTGCCAATCTTTAAAAAAAAACAAAAACAGAATCTAAAATATTAGGAGTCCCAACTCTTTTTCCAGGAAGGGGCTATTTCATCCTCATTTATGAACTCATAGGCAAGGTTTTTAAGGTCACCCAAAGATGGGTCCTGGGGAGTTCACACATTCAGCCGATTTGCTGCCAACTTGATTTCTGACTTTCAGAAGCAGAAAGTGACATATCAGTGACACTCAAAGCCAATCAATTCAGGGGTAACTCGCTTATTCCATTAGGCAAACAACAGGGCAGCTGGAATCTCACTAGGATGCCATTCGCACCACAAATTCAACTGCTCGGTAACCTGGATCATTCCAGACAGATTCCAAAGCTCCTCTCACGGCAGGATCGCACACATTTGTTTCTAAGCTCTTACTGAAAACAATCTGATGATAATGAAGTTAGTCAGGTTGAGGAATCTTTCTTTCAAATAAATGTCAAATTAAGCCCTAACTGTTGCATTGTGAAATTTCAGCCAAAAGGAATCCACAAACACTTATTGAGCATTTACCACTTGTCAAGCACTGAGTTAGAACCTAGAAGGAAGGGAGGAGGATAAACAAGACTGTCTCTGACCTAAAGAGGTCCATCTCTCACTGGCTGGTCAGACACCCACAACAAAGCTATGTGTCAATCAGAAAAAACCCACACCCGCAATCAAAGATCCAAGTTTAAGCTCCAACCTGCCTAGCTGTAAGAACTTTCCTCTCAGTCTCCATTTCCTGACTTGCAATCTGGAGGTAACTGCCATTTTATCCACCTCAAAAAGTTATCGTGAAGAAAAAAATAACAAGAAGGAAATGCGTAAGTTGCAAAGTGCAGCTCAAGAGAGTGTTATTTTAAAAATAACTATAATATAAAAAGGAAGAGTCTGCAGAAGCAAGGAGCAAGATGGTTACTAAACGGGTAAAGTCTAGGGTTTCGGCTCTTGCTGTTCCCTCTGTCTGAACCGCTCTTCCCCAGACATCTGCACGGTCTTCCTCACCCCCCGGGCTCCGCTCAAATGTCACCTTATTCAAAACAGCAAACGTCCCTTTCTCCAGCATTCCATCTCCTTTCTTCCCTGCATTCCTCTGCAGGACTGATCCCCATCCACCACACCATCTGATTTACTGGTTTATTGTCTGCCTGGCTGTAGGAGAATGGAAGCTCCCTGAGGGCAGGGACTTCTGTCTGTTCTACCCATGCGATGTCCGCACAGCCTGGAGCACAGCAGGTGTTCAATAAATACTTGTCGAATAAGGTAGTGAAGTCAAGCTTCGTTCTGAGGAGGGAGAGGAACTTCGAAGAAAAGGGGCAGGGAAGCAGTTTTCTCGAGACCCCAATTAGGATCCCCACTCCTCCATCGACTGGCCGGGCGACGCCCTCTCAGAGTCTATTTCCCTACTGGATGCTTTCCGACGGTGGCGCGACCCAGGACGAATCGCGGGCTCCCGGTTACGCCGGGTAGCGATGACCCCGCAGAGACCAGGCCGGCTCCAGCACTGACCTTGAGCTCCTGGGCGACCTGGGCCTTCTGCCGGTACACGGAGTACAGGATGGCGGTGACGACAGAGCTGGTGCCCAGGAGGATGACCTGGCCCAGCGACGGCCGCCCTCCGCCCTCCATGGCTGCGCCGTGCCCAGGAGCAGGTCGTGACGCCGAGGTCAAACCCCGCGACCCTCGCCCTCCACCTCCCTCCGCCCGGGACCGCACCCAGCGGGCGTCCCCTCCCGGAACCCCTTTCCCGGAAACCCGCCGTCCGTCGCCTGGAGATGACGCACGACGCCGGAACCGGAAGTGGGGCGGGCCGGGCAGACCGGAAAGCGCTGTTGCCATGGTGATCGCTGGGCTTCCCCGCTTCCAAGGGGCCGGGTTCCCAGAGTCGAGTAGGGGGCGTGGCTTGGGGAAGCTGCGCGATCGCTCCTCGCTCCATCACTTTTTCCCCAGTGGCCATAAGTAACTCTCCCTCGTCGCCCTCATCTCGGTCCCTCTGGTTTCCTGAGGGTTTTGCGTTATGTGATGGGTTCTTCCATGTCTCCGCCATCAGATTGGAAGGAGAGAAGAGAATGAATGTGTAGTGAGCATGTATTTATGAGTATCACCCCATTTAAGCTTCTGGCAAACCCTTAGACTTGGATTTTATTTTTCCACTTTACAGATGAGAAAACTGAGGCCAGAGAGGCTAGTCACACAGCTAATGAGTGCTAGAGAAGAATTTACTGGACTCCAGAGTCCTTACCTCCAAGAAGGCAGGTTATATCACCCAAGTAGCCCCTTAATCTGCCATCCCCACATATAACAACATAGTGTTTATTAACTATAGCGACAGTTATTCAGTGATTACTATGTGTTAGATACTTTGACAAAAAGTTTTACAAGTATCATCCCATTTAGTCCTCACAACACGACTATAGAGCAGATTTCAGAGACTGTTTTCTGACTCTGTAGTGATCTCCTTCCTAAAATAATCAAGAGATACTCAAAATTTTATCCAAAACATCAACCTGCAAAGCATGTGTTCATCTAGTGTCTCCTACTTGTTATGCTTTAAATTGAAAATACAGGAATGTATCCATTGGCCACTACATCCATTGGCCAAACTAGGTGGCCTGGTTTCAGTTCCCAGGCGTGCAACCACACCACCTGTCTGTCAGTAGCCATGCTGTGGTGGTGGCTCACACAGAAGAACTAGAAGGACCTACCACTAGAATATACAACTAGGTACTGGGGCTTTGGGGAGGAAAAAAAGAGCGAGAGGAAGATGGGTAACAGATGTTAGCTCAGGGCGAATCCTTCCCAGCAAAAACGAAGCAAAATTGTAACCTGCTCCACAAAAGTAAACTCTCTTTATTAGAGCAGCTTTCCGTGACATTTTTCTCCCCCATTCCTTAATTATGCTTGGAGTGAAACAAGAATACTCTCTATGAACGCAGGGTTAGAATCTTCAGATTGTTAACACCCCCAGATAACTTCAATGATTGTCAAACCAAGGGATGATCATGAATTTGTTACACACACACACACTTGAAATGAGATCTAACTTTAATTTTTTTAATGGAACTTGTCAAAGTTTGATAACACAGCATATTAGCAAAGGTGTGGGGACAGAGGCTCCTATAGTATGTTACTTGGGGGTGTAAAATTGGACATTCTTTATGGGGAACAATTAGGCAAAGCTGATCAAGATTAAAAGTGCCCACACTCATTGACCTAGCCATTCCACTTCTAGAAATTCTTCCTACGTAAATACTCACACACATGAATGTGACAGATATACAAGATTATTCCTTGCAGCATTGTTTTTAATAACAAAAGAATGAAAACAACCTAAATGTTATCAATAGTCAATTGGTCAAATAAACTTTAAAAATATGTGTATGTGAGCATAACAAAGTGAAAGGGCAAGCTGCAGAACTGAGTACGACCCCATTTATTTTTTTAAAAAGGAGAAGAATATATATGTCTGTATACTTCCAGAAAGATTCATAAAAAGCTGCTGATGTTGGTTGTTTCCAAAGAAGGGAAGTGGGCAGCTAGAGAACAGAATGACTTTTCACTCTTTTGTGTTTTTTGAGTGTGAATGTATGGCATATTTTGAATTAATAAAACCTGAATTAAAAAAAGAGGAAGAAGAACATGGCAGGCACTCCACAACCAAGGATTACAAGGGCCTCCTGCATCCAGGGCTTTGGCCGGGCATTAGGAGCTGCAACTGTCCACAGCCAGGCTCTGCCCTCTGGCTGTTTAGGGTCTTCTGGAGAAGCAGACACAGGCAGTTACCTATTATCCCAGGGCCAATGAACTTAGGGCAACAAAGTGCCTCCCAGCATGCAGCAGAGGGGTACAGCTTACACTCCTCGTTAGGTAAGGAATTTGAGTTCTGTAAACTGGATGGAGGGTAGAGTGGCAGGATGGGAGTGGGACAGACTTTCCGTGCAGAAGGAACAAGATGAGCCAAATTGCAAAGCTACCGAGGGTTGGCTGGTAGAGCCTGAGCGCAGGATGCGCAACAGAGAGCAGGGAGCAAGTCATTGAAAAGGAAGCTTGGAATCAGATCCTGTAGGTCCTTAAATGCCAAACCCAAAATTGAAACTTCATCATTTCGGGCATGAGATCTGGCGAAGCTGTTTGAGAACTGGCAGAGCATGAGCTAACCTGGTTTTTTATCATCAAAATTCTTGTATCCTTAGATCACAGCAGGAGAAAGAACAAAAAGGGGGCCATTAAATGGAAAGCCAGTGGGGTGTCTCCACTGCTGAGGGTCCTTATTTATGGGTTCTGACTATGTGGGGCCCTCTGGGTTTATTCTCCAACCCCTTTTATGGGTTCCTTGGTTGCTCATTAAAAGACTAACACACTTAAATGAAACAGTTTGGTTTTAAATAACCCTGCCTTTTTTTTTTTTTTCTTTTTGGCCAAGGCTGAAATCCTTCCTTCGCCACGCTGAGCACAGTTCTCCCGGGACAGTTTGAAATTTACATCATCTGGACCTTGTTAGGAAAGATGAGAGACGGCCGATTTCAGCTGCAGCCAGATGTCTGGAGGAGACCGTTCCAGCTCAGATCGGCTGTCCTCACTGAACCACAAGTTAAAGATGAGCCTCTGACTCTGAGAAAGTGAGGTAAGTTCCTGAGGCACCAGGCAGAGAATCCAGGGGGAGCAAACCTGGGAGAGGTGGGGTTACTAAGGACAACATCACCCCTGGAAGCACTGAGTTCCAGACTTACGCCGTTGGTTTCAATTAACAACAAAAACCAGCTAAACGGAGCAGGAAAGTACCTGGTGCTAGGCACCTGGGATGAGTTAATCACTACAACTGGGCACCATCCTTGACTGTGAGCTTCCCAACAGCCCTGGCAAAAAGGAAATGTGTTAGGTTACAATCCAACAGAGAAGGTGGGGCAAGCACCTGAAATGTTACGGTTCAAGGCAGTTTGTGAAAAGTCTGATGAAGAGGAAGGGACCACGTTGTCTAGAGGTCAGCGAGTTGATCCACTGTCCATCCCTGAGGATGCTGCTATCAGAAGTTCATAGAAGGATTTTGGCTTCGAGGAGTTCCCAAAAGAGGTTGCACCAGGGGGAGGGGTCACACCCAGTGGGTTCACTTTCTCTCTCAGTCTCCTTTGGACTGGTAGGACCTACTTACCATCGACTGGCCAAAGGTTCCAGCAGCAGACAAGGATGGGAGATCTCGTGGGAAACAAAATGGTCTGTGAGGATGGCATGGTGGGTCTTGGCCTCATCAGCACCACAGACTACAGGAGGAGGCCAGCCTCTGAGTGGGACTGACCACTCTGTCACTTGAAACTCCCCAAGACAGTGCGTTATGGACCAGGCACTATAATTTCCTGTTTTTAACAGCTTTGTGACGTACAATACACTGCACATATTTAAAGTGTACAATTTGATAAGTTTTGATAGATGTATACACCCATGAAACCATTGCCACAATCAAGATAGTGAACCGAGCCATCACCCCAAAAAGTTTCCTAGTAACCCTTTGTAATCCCTTTCTCCTGCCCTCTCATCCCTTGGCAACCACTGATCTGCTTTCTGTCACTGTAAATTAGTTTGCATTTTCTAAAAGTTTATATAGAGGCCAGCCCCATGGCCGAGTGGTTAAGTTTGTGCACTCCACTTCGGCGGCCCAGGGTTTCACCGGTTCGAATCCTGGGTGCAGACATGGCACCGCTCACCGGGTCATGCTGAGGCGGCGTTCCACATGCCACAACTAGAAGGATCCACAACTAAAATATACAACTATGTACCCAGAGGGGGTTGGGGAAAAAAAGGAAATTTTTTTTTAAAAAATCAAAAAATAAATAAAGTTTAAAAATAAATAAATAAAAGTTTATATAAATGGAATCATAGAGCATATAATCTCCTTTCTCTGCTTCTTTCACTCAGAATAATTATTTTGAGATTCATCCATGTTGTCACATGTATCAATAATAGTTCATTCCTTTTTTATTGCTGAATAGTATTCTATTGTATGAATACACCACGATTTGTTTATTCATTGGCCTGTTGATGTACATCTGGATTGTTTCCAGTTTTTAACTATTACAAATAAAGCAGCTTTGAACATGCGTATTCAAGTCTTTGTATGGTCTATGCTTTCATTTCTCTTGCATAAATTCCCAGGAAGGGAATGGCTGCGTCATATGGCGGGAGTATGGTTAACTTATTAAGAAGCTGCCAAACAGTTCCCCCAAATGGTTGTACCGTATTTACATTCCCACCAGCAGCGTATGAGGGTTCCAGATCCTCCACACCCACACCAACATTTGGTATGATCAAATGACCTTTTGATTTTAAACATTTAATGGGTGTGTAATGGCATCTCATTGTGATTTTAATTTGTATTTCTCTAATGACTAATGATGTCAAACATCCTTTATGTGCTTATTTGCCACCCACATATCTTTGTGAGTGAAGTATCTGCTCAAATATTTCTCCCACTTTTTATTGGACTTTTCTGTTTTCTAATTATTGAGAGTTCTTTATATTTTGGATACAAGTCCTTTATCAAATGTGTGATTTGCAAATATTTTCTTCAGTATCGTGGCTTGACTTCTCTCAAATTTTCTTTTGAAGAGCAGAAGTTCTTAATTTTTATGAAATCCAGTTTATCCATTTTTTTCTTTCATGGATCATGCCTTTGGTGTTGCATCTAAGAAATCTTTGTCTCACCTAAAGTCACAAAGATTTTCTCCTTAGTTTTCTCCTCAAAGTTTGATGGTTTTACATTTAGGTCTATGATCCCTTCTGAGTTCATTTTTGTGTCTGATGTGCCAGGCACTCTGCTGTCCACACTCCACCTCATGCCATCCTCATATCTCCCCACAAGACAGTTAGGTACCATTTTAATCCCCATTTTACAGATGAGGAAACTGAGGCTCTCATGAGGTGAAGCTGCAGGGTTTAGCCAACTTCATCTGTCTCCAGAGCTGTGCTTAAGCGCTGAACTATACCAACTTTCATTTAGTCCATATTCTCGGCCCTAAATCAACTTCGTAATTGACTGGGGTCATCCTTTACCCTGAACCACGCACCTTACTCCTATTCAAAAATTTAGTCAATGACAGCCCATTTGGGCAACTTATCTGGAAGCCAGGATTACTGGGTTCTAATCCTGACTCATGTCAGTTTACCACTGGGGAAAAAATGGAAATTATTTGTAAAATAATCTCTGATGACCCTTCAATCTGGGAATTCTATGGTCTCTGGAATTTTCCCTGGGAACAGGTGAGGTCAGTGCTGCAGTGGATACTTTTAGCCACAAGAGGGTACCAGGAGCACAGGATGCAGAAGGCAAAAGAGGAAGGGACAAGGGCCTGGGGCCCGGGAGCCGGAGAGGCAGCCATGGCGTGGGCCTATAGATTTAAGGGCAGTGCTGGGCTAACTGTGGCCCGCGCTGGGCTGTATCCAGGAGCCCAGTTAAGCCTCAGCCTTGCTATTTGTCAGCTGGCCTTGTGAATGTCACCTGTTACTACCTTTACCTCCAGCCTCACCTGGGAAGTCCAGGAACTCCTGCAGGAAACCCTGTCTACAGACACAGGGTGAATTAGGGCGGCTTGGCAGTCAGGTGTCCCGAGTCCTAGATCGGTTCTGCCATTTACTAGCCGTGTGATCTCTGGCAAGTCCCATCACCTTCTTGAGTCTCAGTTTCTCATCTGCAAAATGGGAAAACAGAAGTAGGTGACTCCCCAGGTGTCTTCCAGCTGGGATTCTATTGGAAATTGGAGAAAGAAACATTCTCCTCCCGGGGTACTGGGCAAACCATTTCACTATTGTTCACCTCTGTTTCCTCAGCTGGAAAAAGGGGGCAATAGGCCTGCTTTCTGCACAGGACACCATCGGCCCAGGAAGATGACGGATATGCAGGAAACTGCCCTAGGCACGTTAGGAATTCTTCCTTTAATTAGTATTTGTGTTCTTGGCTTGCAAAATACAGGCCAGGAAGTTGATGAATTTGACCAACTCTTGTTTTTTAACCGACTGAATCTGTTCAGTGTCATTTGGTAGGTTAATAGTTTCTGAAAAAAATATTTACTATAGTCACAAGATAGACAAATTAAAAGTTTAATGATAAAATGAAATTGTGGCTGAATGATAAATGAGTAATACACAGACATGCATAATATAGAAGTTCAGAGGAGGGGAACATTGCCGCAGGCTTCTCTGGTTAGGGACTAACGACAGTAATGTCATTTACTGAACACCTGCCACGTGGCAGGCACTAGGCTAAGCATTTTACCTACAGAATCATAAATCTGTGATCCGAAGGGACTTTGGGGGTCATCCTACCACACTTGTAATTCTATATTTGTGTGGATAAGTATTCACTTACGGTCCATCTCCCCTGCTGAACTCTAAGCTGAATGAGCCCAGGAGCTTTATCTGTCTTGTGAACTGCTGCCTTCTCAGTGTTTAGCCCAGTAATTGGTATATAGTAGGTGCTCAATAAATGTGTGTTGAATGAATGAACAAACCCAGTCCAAACTCACTCCCAATAGGAGGAGCCCTTCTACATTGACTCGGGGAGGGGTCATCCAGCCCTCACTGGAGCAGTTCCCTTGATGGAGAACTCACTACCTCATAAGGAGCCGGCCATCTGCATCTCTGGCATGTCACCTCCTGGGCCCTGGTTCTGCCGTCCTGAGCCTTTGTCAATCATGAGGAAAAGGTGAATATAGAGCCTTCTGCACACCTCACCAGCTTCCTTCGAGTTTTGCCACCCCTGAGCCCACCGAACTCTGATGGAAGGACGTGGAGAAACAGTGTGGTGGCCAGAAGGGTGCCAAGTCAAAGGAAGAGCTTTTCCTAAGATGCGAGGAAGTTGTCTGTGTGTGAGGCAGATGGAGTGGGACCTGGAGAAAAACAGACTGTAGATACTGGAGGGGAAGTGATCAAAGTAGGACCCACTGTGGGACCATGTGCTGCAGGGGGCGGACCTTGTCCTAAGCCCAGCCAATCATGCTGGTCCCGTTCCCCTTGCCAGGGATTGGCTTAGGAATGAGCACGTGACCCAGTTTTAGCCAATGAGCTGGGAGGGAAGGTCTGCTGAGGGCCTTCTGGAAGTCTCCTCTTAAGAAGCACAGACTGAAAGTTCTGCTTCTGACCCACGTATCTGGATGTGATGCAACTGTTGAAGCCATCTTGCTGCCACCAAGACCAATATATGGAGAAGGGCAAAGCTAAGAGAATCATACAGAAGTGGAGCTAAAGCTTTGATCAAACTGTGCCTGAAGGTGCTCCACCCCTGAACTTCTTGTCAATGAGATAATGTATTGTATAGTCCCAGTGAATTTGCCATCGGTAAGCCCCACCACCAAGAGCATCCTAACATCACACAGATGAAAAAAAAACATAACTGCATTAATGAGGGCTCTTTCAGTGACAAGTGCAGAAGCCCAACTCTAACACACTTAAGCAAAAAATGGAATGTGTTAGTTCAAATAACTGAAAAGTTCAAAGTTGGCTGGGTCCAAGGACTCAAATCATGTCATCAGGATCATCTTTTGCTCTCTCACTCCTCTGTTAGTTCCATTCTTAGGCAGTCATTCCCCAGGTCATAAAACGGCCACTGGGAGCCCCAGACCCACGTCCTCATAGCTTTGCAACTCCAATGAAAGAGGACTTTTCTTTCCCAATAGTTTCAACAAAAGTCCTGGGGTTTGAGCCTCATCAGCTGCCTTGGGTCACATATCCATCACTGAGGCCAGGGGAGGAAAAACACTGACTAGCCTGAAAGAGTGACATACCCACTATTAGATGTGCATGAGGTGAGGGATGGTCAGAGATTAGAGTGCGGTTCAGTTCAATCCAACAAATATTTATCAAATGCCTTCTCTGCAACAAGCACAGCTCTAAGCTCTGTTACGTGAAGAAGGGGGAATGAATTCTCAGTGTCCATTCCACCAGCCACAAGACAAGTCAGAGTGATGGGAACACTGAGAAGTTTACAAATGTCATCTGACCCAGTTATAACCAACACAACCATGTTCCCCAATTAATAGCTTGTGTTATAGCCAAGCCAGTTGTTGACAGTTGTGAAATGGGCTACGGTTTACTTTATTAGCCTAGAAACCCACTGGCTTTGATCCAGTTGTCTGTGTTCTTCAGGATATGCTCATTAACGTTTAGATGTATTTGGCCAATTTGATCAAATAATACAATGTTTTTAACTTGCAATCACAAAATACAAGTACAGTTTTTATTAGCCAAGAATTCATTCAGTTATAAGTCATTGAAACTCAACTTGAAGACCAGACTAAGATTAACTAGAGATAAACTAACTCGAAGACTGGACAAGACTAAGATGAGGCCAGTGAGGAGTCTAGGGTACAAATTTCAGGAGACACTCACTCTCAGGTTCATATAAGCAAGTCTGCCTTGCTCTAGTCCCAGTCCTGACCCAACTCAAACGAGCTTAGGCCGAAAAGGAAAAATTATTAAGAAACAATATTCTAACTAGGAAGGGCACAGTGGTGAAGCTGGCCTCTAAGGCACATGGATCCAGGGCTCAAATGCACCAGCATTTATTCATCCTCTTCTTCCCCCCTTCCCCTCTCTGTCTTCCTCCTTCCTCCTCTCATCTGCTTTTCTCTGCCTGGTTGCTCCAGTCTCTCCTACCACATTAGTTTTTCTCCTTATAATTAGATCACAGCTGCAAACAGCACCAGGTTAAGCTCTTCATCTTGCAAGAACTGGGCAGGAAAAAACCAGGAGAGTTTCCTGATAGTTCCATTCAGGAAAAATCTCAGGGAAGACCTCACATTGGTTGTCCTGGGTCACGTTTCCATGCCACTGTGGCCAAGGGGTGGGATAATATGGCTGCCCAATCTGGGACATGTACTCACCCCTGTGGTCTGGCAGCTGGAGGCTGAGACCAGGAGAGGGCAGGGTCTGATGGGCAGACAAAGACAACTCTTAGTATTTTAAGTCTGAAATACTCTAGCTCTTGTTTTTCTATTAAAACAATTATTTTTAAATAACACAGTTTGATAATCTGAGGTTTCTAAACAATGCACCAAATTGAGTTACAGAAGAATAAATTCTACCCTGAGGCAGGAAGAGTTAGAGGGGAAAGAGGCTGAAAAGATAAATTAGAGCCAGGGTATTTAATAATTATTTGAATAAATTTGTATCAAAAGCCTACGAAGTGCAGGAACTGTGGAGTGCTGGGCTCTGTTCAGGAAGCAGCAGGAGTTTTTAAGCAGAGGCATGTGAGAGTAAGAGAAACTGCTCTGAAAAGCCACCAAATCGTGTGGCCGTCACCTCTCAGGCCTGGAGAAGAGCTAGCAAGACCCACGTGCTAGAGAGTGCTGCAGCCTGCAGCCTAGGCCTGGAGCCAGTCGCCAGCACTCACGGAGCACATCCTCCATGCCCCGCCCACTACGGCCACATGTGGGGCATGGTCCCCAGAATCTCGAGGACCCCTCAGAGTCATCCCTGACACACCCTCAGCCCCATATGAGCCTCTGCTCCTTTCCAAGCAGTCCCACTCAATGCCCGCCATCCAGAATCCGCCACCTTCCAGTTCTGTGGCCACAGGTCAGTGACTTAAGACCCTTGAGCCCTCATTTCCCCATCTGCTCAATGTTTACCATGTACAAATAGCTCCCAAGAACACATACACCGAGAAAACTTTGTGTCGAAATACAGCTAATATTTATTGAGTGCTTATTCTATGCCAAATCCTTTGCATGTATTATCTAATCAAATCCTTGTGATAACCTGTGGCAGAGACAGCTGACTGTGCCCCGATATTTGTTCCATTCATCCTTTCCTGCTAATAAAACCTCTAATTTTTAGCTGGGCATATAAAAACTACATTTCCCAGCCCTCCTTGCAGAGCCCTCCTTATAATCATGTCCATATTCTAGACAAAGGGGAGAAAAGGGAAGTGCCACATTAAACTTCTAGGGATTATTCTTAAAGGGAAAGAGGAACATCCTCCTGTACTCTCTTCTTTCTTCTTTTTGGCTGGAATGCAACCAAGATAGCTGGAGCTCCAGTCACCATCTTGGATCATGAGGTAGAAGCCAGTTGAGGATGGCAGAGCAACAAGATACACAGGGCTTGGGGCCCCAGTGCCTACGAAGCCACCCTGGACTTCCTAGACAAAAAAAAAAAAAAAGAGAGAAGAGAACTTTCATCTTTTTTAAGCCACAGTTATTTTGGCTTTTTTCTTACTCCCAACTGAACCTAATCTCAGCAGCAATCCTAACTGCCCTGTACTCGCTGTTCCTACCCACTTCCCTGCTTTATTTCTCTCCAGAGCGCTTATTACCCACTAATGTACTATATTGGAATACTTTGCATGTTCGTCATTAGTCTGCCGTGGAATGTAAGCTCACAAGGGCAGAAGTTTTGTCCACTTCCACACCCCAGCTCTTCAGTAGTGCCTGACACACAGTAATGTTACTGATCCAGGTTCCTTTCTGCCCGTCGCCTGGAAAGCCGAACACTGAGATGACAAGACTGCAGCAAAGAGAGGGTTTTAACCACAAGGCAGACAATCAAGGAAGCAGGAGAAGAAGTCTCAGATCCGCCTCCTGGAGAATGGGGGCTCCGAGATATTTTTGGGAGAGGGGGCAGTGTGGAGACAGGCGACTGGAGGTGAGGCGAGGTGAGGTAACGGATGACCTGCGCAAGTGTGGTCAGACTCCATGGCTCTTCACAGGACCCATGTTCACAAAATGGCGTCGATAGCATGATCTGAGGGTGGAGTTTTTAGCCTCCTGACGTCAAAAGGTCGCTTATCCGGCATCTGTGTTGGTGGTCTCAATCAGCATGAAATGGACAAGGGAGTCCTAATTCCTGGAAAACAGCTCAAACACCCATTACCATGGTGACCCAGGCACCAGGGAGATGTTATCTGTAGGAACCTAGTAGGAGTCCGAGAGCATAGTGCCTCCACAGCACAGTTAACAATGGATGGGGGGACAACTAAAAGCTGTAGTAATTGCAAAGTTTAATAATTGCAAAAAAACTTTAGTTACTAGCTACCTAATCATCAACGTTTAACTGTTTACTGGTTTCAGTAAATGCTCAATAAATATTTGTTGAATGGATGAATTGAAGGACAACCAGCCCAAACGGTATGTAATATTATGATTTTACAGATGAGGATGCTGAGGCTCAGAGAGGGCCACACAGCTGGGAAGTGATGGAGCCTGGATTGAAGTGAACCCAAGCAGTCTGGTTCCATAACCCCCATGCTCTTAAACACTAACTAAGCTGCCATTCAGTGCAGAGAAGCCCCTTGAAATCCTTCTAGCTCGAGCCATACCCTGTCCCTAATGGGACAGGCTGCACTCCCCAGGGAGGAAAGTGAGCAGGAAGCCAAGGCCGAGAGGTTTCTCTGAGGTCTCAGGCTTAGCTACTAATGAATATTGGGAATGAAAAAAGGGAAATCTCGTGTTTCCTTGATTCTAAGACACACCATCAATTTAATTGGGAATAAAAAGAAACACTTCATTGAACACACACATTGATCATAACGTTACTGGCACATTGGGTTCTTCTTGTCCCCCAGGATAGAAATCAAGAGAGACAACAAATGCGAGGAGAAAGTAAAAGTTTATTGGCTCGTGCACAGGAGAGGCACAAGGGAGCCGGTGTGGAAAGGAAAGGGACAGGTGACCAGCTCGTTCGGGAGCAGGATTGTGAGGCTTTTCTTAGGCAAAGGCTGGGGAGGAGGGCCTTGCCAAGGTGTGTAGATGTGGGGTTGTGCTGAGCCTGCGCTGTCACGTAGCATGGGGCTACGTGTATCATTGGCGTGCCAGCTCTCCACCCCAGGTGTGATCTTTAGTATGGTAATGGGGCTAGAGTCACCTTCAGTGGACTCCTGGGTGCTAGGGCGAATGCGTGAGCCCAGGAGCGTCCAGAGGCTGTGGCATGTGGATCTTGGTGGCTTCTTTCTGATTCTCCTAGCTTGCCGATTGGTTAGGGGCCTTATCTTGTAAGGCCAGGGGCCTTGCCTATGGCCCTGTCTCGTTAGGCTGGTTCCTGTCTCAGTAAGACACATCCTGATTTCAGAGACAATGTAATGGGGAAAATGTGCATCTTCACTTGAGGCAATGGAGTAATCAAAAATGCCTTTGAGAAACTCATTAGAGACCTTTTCTGAACTCTTCCTTGAATGAATATAGTTTGGCCAATCTTTTCTGTAAAAGAACCTAAAACAAGGCTGGGCCCTCTGATTTCCACCCCCCACCTACATCTCTGCCAATTAATCTCTCCCTTCCTTCCCGGGGCCTTGTGCACGCCTCTTTCTTTCAAGCTGCAGGGTAATTTGTGTTTACTTATCTCCTCTGTAAGATCCTGGGCTGGAGAGCGAAGATCGTGTTCTGAATCGTGTCCTATTTGCCTCTGAGGCCCCAGCACAGGGCCTGGCACACAGAAGGTTGTTAGTGGATGTTTACCAAGGGCATTCATGAATGAATCAATGAGCAAACACATGGAAGAATGGGTGAATGGTGACGCCTACACCTGTCAGATCCTCAGCCCACAGGAGCACGCGCGCGCGCGCGTGTGTGTGTGTGTGTGTGTGTGTGTTCCCACGTATGTTCCTGGTAGAACCCAAGCAAGTCCCGAAGGATCTGAGCAGCATCAAAGAAGGGAGGGGCAGAAGACAGATCTCCATCCAAGCATTGGGGGGAAGGCACTGGTTACGTGACCTTGTAGAAAAGAGCAGCTTTCATGTTGGGGGAGGGGTCCAGCCTCTGACCCTGTGACTGCCAAGAACCCCAATGTCTCATCAATTCTGGCAGGACCCCTGGTGCTGCGAAGCTCACCGTCCCCCTCCTCCACTCACAGGCAGGAAGAAGGCAAGACATTTTCTCCCCAAAATATGCAGAATGGCGGTTGCCATGAGCACTGAGATCCGCATGTTACTTGACATCGTTTTTTCAGAAGTTCGGTTGCCATGGGAACAAAATACCATTTGCAAGACTGAAGATGAATCTCTGGCTCAAATCTGAGGGAGACAAGCCTCTTTCTAGACATCTCCCGGATTGACGGGGTGGGACCGAGCCTTCCATCTCGGAGGAACTCGATAAACATCAAAGAATTAAATCGAATTGCACTGAAGCGACCTAAAAAAAAAATGGTTAGTGAAGGGGGTTGCAGCTCCCATCAGCCTGCCGGGGGTGGGGGGCTGCCCAATGCCCTCCCCAAAGCCACCCCAGGCACTGCAGACACTGCCTGCCACAGACGTGACAGATGCTTTCAAACAGCAGTTGCTGTTGCTGATGGCACAAATCTCAAGGACAGGCAAACACAGCCATAGCCAAAACAACAGATGTTCATGCCAAAAGAATTTATTGAGCATCTACTATTAACCATGGGTAGTCACTGGGCACTGGGGATGCAGACAAAAATCCTCCTTGAGGAGTCTAAATCCTGCCCTCAAGAAGACAGACGATAAAGAAAGAAGTAAAATATGGTTTATCAGAAGGTGTGGTAGGTGAATAATGCTCTCCCCCCGCCAAACATGTCCATGTCCTAATCCTCATGCATTATGTGACTACATCACCTTACGTGAAAAAAGGGGTTTTGCCAATGTGATTAAGTTAAGGATCTCGAGATGAGGGTGTTATCCTGGATTATCCAGGTGGGCCCAACGTAATCACAAGGGTCTTTATAAGAGGGAGGGAGGAGGTCAGAGAGAGAAAATGCTAGCTGCTGGCTTTAAAGATGGAGGAAGGGGCCATGAGCCTAGGATTTAGGCAGACCCTAGAAGGTGGAAAAGGCCAGGAAACAGATTATCCCCTGGAGCCCGAAAAGGAACGCAGCCCTGCGGACCTATTTCAGACTTCTGACCTCCAGAATTGCAAGATACTAAATCTGTGTTGTTTTAAGCCACTGTTTGTGGTCATTTGTTACAGTGACAATAGGAAACTAATACAGATGGTGACAAGTGACAATGGAGAAAAATACAGCAGAGAATGAGGGCAGAGAGCCCTGGTACAGGGGTGGGGAGGTCACAGGTTAAATGGGGTGGTCAGCAAGCTGCTCTTAGAAGGTGGCATCTGAGCAGAGACATGAAGGAAGGGGCGAGGGGCTCTGTGGGTGTCTGAAGAACATTCCTGGCCAAGGCGTCAGCCAGTGTGAAGACTCTTGGGTGGGAGAGGGCCTGGCCTGTTAGAGGAACAGCAAGGAAGCCAGGGTGGAGTGATCGCATTGAGGGGGAAAATAATACGGGACGAGGTCAGCCAGGCCAAGGGAGCACTCATCTGAGACCTAGTAGGCCACAGGGAGTGTTATGGACTGGATGTTTGTCACCCAAAATTCCTGTATTCAAACTTAATCCCCAAGGTGACGGTATTAGGAGGTGGGGCCTTTGGGAGGTGATTAGGTCATGAGGGTGGGACCCTTGTGAATGGGATTCATGCTCTTATAAAACAGACCCAGAGAGCTCCCTTACCCCTCCCACCACATGAGGACACAGTGAGAAGATGGCCATCTATGAACCAGAAAGCAGCCCCTCAGCAGACGCTGAATCTGCCCGTGCCTTGATCTTGGACTTCCTAGCCTCCAGACTGAGAGAAATAAATTTCTGTTATTTATAAGCCACCTCATCTATGGTATTTTATTACAGCAGCCCAGACAGACTGTGACACGAGCCACCAAAGGGTTTAGAGTAGAAGAGGGACACAGTTGGATTTCTCTTCTAAAAGGATCCCTGCGTTGCGAACAGACTGCGCGGGGGCCAGGGCAGAGGAGGAGAGCAGTGAGGAGGCTGCTGCGTCAATCCAGGAGAGGGATGAACGTGGCTGGACCCGGGGGGAGCAGGGGGCATGAGAAGGGGTCAGATCCTGTATATACTTGAAGGTAGAGCTGATATGAATTGGTTCAGATTGGTTAAGGATATGAGGGAAAAAAGAGGAGTCATGATTGATGCTAAAATTGGCCTGAGTAACTGGGAGGCTGGCATGGCCATCATTGGTTTCGGTCATTTTAATTTTGAGAAGTCTATTTGACCTCCGAGTGGACGGTAGGAAAGAGCTGGAGTTCAGAGGAGAGGTGCAGGCTACAGATAGAATTTGGAGCTCGTTAGCTTATAAGATGGTATTTCAAGGTAAGAGCCTGGATGAGATCACCAAGAGAGCGTGGGCACTCCAACATCGCAAGGTCAAGGAGGAAAGAAGAACTCAGCAAAGGAGCTTGAAATGGAGTGGCCATTGAGAGAGGAGGACCAAGTGAGGACATGAAGACAGCGTGTTCAGGAGGAAGGGGTGGTCAGCTGTAACAAATGCTACTGAGAGCTTAGTAAGGTGAGCACCGAGAATCCACCACCGGATTTAGCAGCTTGGAAGTCATCAGTGACCTTGAGAAGCGCAGTGGAAGCCAAGGCCGGATGTAAGCAGATCCAAGAGAGTGAGAGAGAAGGAACAGGACCCAAGAAGCAGAAAGCACTTCTTCAAGTTTTGCTATAAAGAAAAGCAGAGAAACAGGCATTGGCTGGAGAGAGGATGTCAGATCAAGAGAGCGTTGTTTTTTTTTTTTTAAGATTGGCACCTGAGCTAACATCTGTTGGCAATCTTCCTTTTTTTCCCCTTCTTCCCAAAGCCCCCAGTACATAGTTACTGTACATAGTTGTATATTCCACTTGTAGGTCCTCCTGGTTGTGCTATGTGGGATGCCACCTCAGCATGGCTTGATGAGCGGTGCTGGGTCTGCACCCAGGATCCAAGCCGGCGAAACCCTGGGCCACCAAAGCAGAGAGCGAACTCAACCACTCAGCTATGGGGCTGGCCCCCAAGAGAGGGTTTTATTTTGTTTTTGTATGATGGAAGAAACATAGCATGTTTGTATGCTGATGGAAAAATGATCCAAAAGAGGGGAGCGGGGGAAATTGATAACATGGAAGAAAGTGCAGGGACCTCTGGGGTGACGACCGTGAGGACGGGAGCAGGATGGGCTCCAGGCTCCAGCGGAGAGCTGGTTTTAGGCGGCTGATCCACAGCAGCGAGCGGGAGGCAGTGAATGAGCACAGATGCAGGTGGGCGAGCGGATGCGGTCTCAGAGTCTGAGGAAGTCCTCTTCTTATTGCTCCAGTTTTCTCGAGGAAGTAGGAAGCAAGAGCCTCAGCTGAGAACTAAGGACAAGGAAGGAGGCGTGGGGATTTGTGAGAGAGGAGGAGGTGTGAAATCATCAGAGGGAGAGTGAATGGACTCCTAGGGAAACAGGAGAATTGCCTGGCAGTCTAAGGGCTTGCTTGTGACCATGGTTGTGAACGTAGAGCGAGCTGTGGTTTCTGTTTTTCTCCAGCCAGGCTTAGCTGGATGGGTAGACAGCTGGATAAATGAGATTTGGGGTTTTGCTCAGGTTAGTAAATAACCTGGAGGAAGGAGAGAGCACTAGAGGGGCTTGTGGGAGGCAAAATAATGCCCCCCTCAGGATGTCCACATCCGAATCTCTGAATATCTTAGATTACACGGCAAACGGGAATTAGAATTAAGGTTGCTTATCAGCTGGCCACGATAATGGGGAGATTAGCCTGTACCATCCAGATAGGCCCAATATAATCCCAAGGGTCCTTATAAGCGCAAGAGGAAGGCAGAAACGAGAGAACCAGAGAAAGGGCAGCATGAGAAAGACTCAGCCCAATGTTGCTGACTTGAAGATGGAGGAAAGGCAATGAGCCAAAGAACACGGGTGGCCTCCAGGAGCTGGAGGAGACAAAGAAACAGACTCTTCCCGACAGCCTCCAGAAGGAATGCCAACCCGCCGACAGATGGACGTGAGCCCGAAGAGACCCATTTCAGACTTCTGACCTCTAGAACTATAGGAGAATAAATCTGTGCTGTTTTAAGCCATTCCGTCTGCAGCCATTCATCATAGCGGCCACAGGAAACTAACACAGGGATGTGCAAGGAAGTCGCAAGATTTAAGCTGAGTGAGGAGGGAAATGAGCTATGAGGAGGATGAAAAGGTAGTAAGACCCATGAGTTGGAGGACCAGGTGGGGCCAAAGAATTGTTGGAGATGGAACACTAGAAGGCAGATTCTCACACTGTGGGATGCTTTAAATTGTCCCTATGAAGGGGTTGCAGCTATTGATAATGGCAAGGTCAAGGTGACAGTGGGAATGAGTGCTGAGACGGGGTGGAAGACAGGATCCTCAGAAGGAAGTAGGAGGCCAGAATGGTGAAGGATCATTTTTGCAGATATTGAAATCACCAAGAATTAAGCAGGAGGGTACAGGTGAGAACAGCGAGCGAGGAGTTAAGATCTTTAGGAAAGAAGGCGTCCAGGGCTGGGAGAGGAGCAGTGGGTGGCGTGGTCCCGTAACGTGGGAGATCTCAGGGAGGGAAAAGGGATTTTGATTTGTGAGCAAGAATAGGGAGCAACAAGGACATCAGCCCCACTGCAGGTCCAGCCGTTTGAGGGGTATGGGACAGGAACCAGCCATCCAGCGAGAGGGCTGCTGGAACACAGTGCTTGGGAGTGCCGTCATTTCACTTCTATTGATCTTCTTAACCAGCCTCCAAAATGCCTCCTGATGACCCAGTCTCCCAGCACTCACACCCAGCTGTAGGCCCCTCCCACCCTGGGTCAGCGCCGCCTGGCCTTGTGTGACCAACAGAATATAGCAGAGAAACACTCTGTGACTTCTGAGACTAATCAGAAAAGGCCCCGCAGCTTCCATTTTGGCCTCTTGGCTCGTTCCCTCTGGAAGAAATCGGCCACCAGGCCATGAGGACACTCAAGCAGTCCCATGAGGAGAAACTGAGGCCCCAGCCAACAGCCAGCACCATCTCGCCAGGCACGTGGGTGAGCCATGTCCAAGTGGACCCTCCAGCCCCAGTCGACCCTTCAGATGACCGTAGCCCCAGCCGACCCCTGACTGAAACCTCATGAGAGACCCCGAGAACTACCCAACTGAGCTGCTCCCAAAGTTCTGACCCACAGAAACCATGAGAGATAATGAAACGATTTTGTTGTTTCTAAACTGCCAAGTATCGGGATGATCTGGTACACAGGTATAACTAATACAGTCGTTCCTTTTTTTAAAAAAATGGTCTCTCCCCTGGCTTCACCTCTAGGTTTCAGATGAAATGACTTCCCCAGGCAGGTTGCCCTTAATCCCCTTGACTAAATTAGGGGCCCCTTTCACAACACTCTGTTCTTCTTGCCACAAAAGTCAATAGTTATTTGCATAACAGTTTGTTTAATGTATATTCCCTGACACATACCACTCTCCCCAAAAAGACTGTGAGCTCCAGAGGAAAGAAACCACACATGCCTTGCTGTGCTGCGTACCCTGCGCCTGCCGCATAACAAGTGCTCAGAAATCATTTGCTGAACGGCTGATTGAGTGAATGAAGAGCGACCACACGTGGCTAGATTAGGGGGTCGAGTGGAGGGACTCGTATTGAGATCAGTTTCAGTACAAAACAGAGCCAACCTCGAAATCCCCTCCTCTGGCCCTGTTTGTGAGCCCGCCTGCTCTGGCTCAGGGCCTGGTGGGCTGCAGGTGGCTCCTCTCGTCTGCATTCCTGGGATCCAGCTGCATCCAAATACTGGCCTTTCTCTAGACTGTTCTGTTTGTTATGCAAACACGATTTTGCTTTGAACTAGACTATAATTTGATGGATGCACCAAGAGCTTATCTCACGAATACAGGTGCACTGAAAGGAACGTTTTCATCCATCACCTTTGCTCATCTCCTACATTCATTACCACTCAATACTTGGGCATCTGATTGTAGACTAATGCTATTCTGAAGGCTTCTTTATGCTTGAAATCCTTCAGAATGAATAGTAATTTTTGTCACGTTCCTCTTTTTCTTTAATTTTTAGTCACAAATACACAAGCACAATTTTTCCAAAGGTGAAGAGCATGCCAAATAGATTTCAGTTATTGCTCTCCCAGTTATTAGCTGTGTGACCCTAGGGAAGTTATTTAACCTCTCTGAACCTCATCTCAGTTCCCTCATCTGTAAATGGGAATTAATAATTCCTACCCTGCAAAGGTAATTGTGCGGATTGGTTATGATAAAGAAAAAGGTTTTGCATGATGCCTGGCATATAGTAAGCTTTAAGCAAATATTGGTTTGCTATTTTTAGAAATGAATAGAGTCAAATGAATTAGAAATGAACACAGCGTCAAACAAATATGCAGCAGATTTTGGGTGTTCATGAGCATTCTAGAGCAAACATAGACTCTTCTTTAAAAAAATATGCACACACAAATGTATACCAATCTGCCCCCAAAACACACACATACACACGTACCTATAACTGAGACACATCCACATGGTAAGTCATAGCTCATTTCTTTCTTTTTTTATTCTTCTCCCCAAATCCCCCCAGTACATAGTTGTAGATTCTAGTTGTGAATGCCTCTGGTTGTGCTGTCATAGCTCATTTCTATGCATCACTTATATAATCACTTACAACCAACTGGATATTAAGAAAATTGTACTTTAAGGGCATTGAAAACCTTGCCAAAACCTCTCTAAATGAAACAGTCCCCAGCCTTCAAGAGAAACATTATCTACCTTTCTCAGAGATGAAAAGCAAGCAGTCCAAGGTCACAAAATGAGTCACTGTCAGAAGCGAGACTTTTTTTTAAATAAAAGTGGATGTGCTATCCTTTAAGAATAATATACCGACCCGCCATCAATTAGGGATTTGCTCTAAGCTGTTTTTCTTAAAGAGGAGAGGATGAAAACTGAGTCAGATGGCAGAGCCCATCTCATTCAGGTGTTCTGTAAATATCTCTTGCGTACCTCTATGTTCCAGATGCTGTCCAGGGCACCGTGGAGTTAGCAGTGTAAAAGATCGATGCATCTCCTGCCCTTGGTGCTTGAAGTCTTAGAAGTAGAGAGAGACAGGCATTAAATAAATGAGCACACAAGTAACGAATTGATGAAAATTCTGATCAATGTTTTGAAGGGTCCTTTGAAGGACAGAAACAAGGAAGTGGGGCCAGGTCAGGGAACTACCTCCCCAGAGCAGAGACATTTAAGCACCGATTTGAAAGATGAACAGCCTAGAAGAGGAGGAGGTGGGGCAAGGAAGGCTAGGGCTAAGAAGGAACAGCACGTGGAAAGGAACTGAGGCAAGAAGGTACTCAGTAGTTAAGGGATTGGAAGGAGGCTGGCATAGCATGGCTGAGGCAAAGAGACATATGCAGAGAGGGTCTCAGAGGGAAGTTGGGGTGGGGGTGCAATCATACAGAGATTTTGGGGCCAGTGTGACAGATTAGGGATCGTCTTAGTTGTCTTTTGCTAAAAAACAAATTCTCCCAAAGCCTAGTGACTTATAACAACAGGGAACATTTATTCTCACAGTTTCTGTGGGTCAGGAATTCGGCAGCAGCTTAGCTACACGATTCTGGCTCAAGGTCTCTCCTAAGGTTGCTCTCAAGGCCGCAGTCTCAATGTAAGCTGGGGCCGTAGTCATCTGAAGGCTTGACCGGGCCTGGCAGGTCCACTTGCAAGGTGGCTCCCTCACATGGATGGTGAATTGGTGCTGGCTGTTGGCAGGAGGCCTCAGATCCTTGCCACGTGGACTTCCCCATAGGGCTGACTGAATGTCCTCATGACATGATATATGGTTTCCACCACAGCAAGTGATCCAAGAGAACAAGGCAGAAGCCACAATGTCCTTCATGTCCTATCCTCAGACGTCACACAGGGTTGTTTCCACAATGTCTTTTTCATTACATAGGTCAGCCCTCCGCAGTGTAGGAGGGCACTACACACAGGCATGACACCAGGAGGTGACGATCACGGGGAGCCATCTTGGAGGCTGGACCACAGGAAGGTCTTACAGATCTCGACGTGTCCCCACAGTGTCTAGTTTTGAACTCAGCACCCACTTAATAAAATGATTCCTAAGATGGGAGAATATCCAAACCAGAAGGCACCATGGCAATTAGTCCAACTTCCTCATTTGGCAGAAAAAATTACCAAATGGATGCATGTAAATATGGATTAAGTAATCAATTATTATGCTTTGAGGAATTTTTATGTTCCCAGGAACAAATGATAATGAGAACAAGTGAATATGATACAAGAATCTTGAGCACAATTATGAGTCATCAGAAAACTACTGAGGAGAGACTTCCGTTAGACATGGAAAATTGAGATAAACTCCCCGTTCCTTCCCTAAGCCTCACCAAAATGACAAGAAAGGAATAAAAGTGGCATAAACTGACAAGGAAAAAGAGAGAGGCGATGACAGCAGCTGAGAGGTGTTAACAATATTTTGAAGGATAGAAGGCACATGGACAAGAGTAATAAACTCAGGAGAGTGGAAAAGGCGGAAACCCAACAAGAATCCAGCCACATGGTGCCAAGGAGCCTGAACACCCAGGAAGTCCAAGCACCGGACATCTCTGGCATTAAGGGTGCAGGCCACCCATGAACCCCGAGGATCCAGTGAAAGCCTGCCGCGAGAGCCCCAGGCACCCTCCCCTCTCCTGAGCAGCATGGAGATTCCCTTCCACCCCTGCACCAGAAGACTGGAGCTTTACTCTCTGGAGGGACTGAGACAAAGCACCTCTGGACTGAGGACCCCAGGCACAGCCGAGGGTGAGGAAGGCCCCACGCTGAACACAGATTGCTGGGCAGCCTGCATACCAGTCAGTGAGACAGGAGACAGGAGGCCCCCGCCTCCACTCCAGCCCCGGGATGCTGTCAGACTGATCTGTACACCCCCTCCCCTATGGGCAGAAGGCTGTAGGAGTTCTCTCTGGTGACACTGGCCAGCCCAAAAGAAAAGGCCGACAGACATCTGAGAATTGTTAAAGAAAAACCAGAGCTGGGCAGGAAAGTGGGAAGAGCAGATTTTAACGAGGAATGATTGCAGTGGAGAAAAGAGACCTCAGTACACAACGGGGCTCAGTTCTGAATCCAGTAGGGACAAGTGGGGATTTATAGCCAAGGAGCAGGGTGGGCATCAGTGGGTGGGAAATTACTAAGGGGAAGCATCAGGAGGGAGAGGGGATTCTGGCTAAACTGACCTGACAGGGTTCTTGCTGGAGGCAGGTCACTCGGGTGTAATGAGACATCAGCGGGGGGTGGGGGGTGAGGCGTTTGATCAGACATCGAGGGTTAGGGGTTTGGTCTAAACTGACTTGACAAAACTCTTGCTAAAACTGGGCGATGCAGCACTGGCAAGGATAAAGCCTAGCTGAGAAAAGGGTTCAGGGAACCCTGACTAAAGTTTGATCAAAGAGAGGGTCTGTGTCAGGGTTTCCTTACAAAATGGTTTGTCTTGAGATAATGAGGCCCATACATGACTCGTCCTGTTCATCCCCCTCCACTCCCCGTACACAGAGCTTCCAGCCTGCTTTGGGGCCTCCCAGATAGAGCTAGACAACAACGATCACCAGATGTGAGAGGAAAGCTATAAACACGAGAGTCATGGATTTACATTTTTTTAAGTTAATTATAAGAAAAAAAATAAAAAACAGGAAAAAGGAACTCAAGAAGCAGAGCAATGCATGAAACTGAAGAAGGCTTTTAAAACTACTATAATTAGAAAATCCTAAAGATTCTACACAAAAAAACTTTTAGAATAAACAAATTCAGCAAAGTTACAGCATGCAGAACCAACACGTAAAAATCGATTGCATTTCTATACACTAACGATGAACAATCTGAAAAGGAAATTAAGAAAGCAATTCCATTTACAATAGCATCAAAAAGAATAAAATTCACCAAGAAGGTGAAAGACTTGTGCACTGAAAACTACAAAATGTTGCTGAAAGAAATTAAAGAAGACACAAATAAACGGCAAGACATCTGTGTTCATGGATTCGAAGAGTTAATATTGTTAAGATATTAATACCATCCAAAGCAATCTACAGATTCAATGCAATCCTTATCAAAATCCCAATGGCATTTTTTGCAGAAATAGAAAAATTCATCCTAAAATTCACATTAAATCTCAAGGGACCCAGAATATCCAAAACAATCTTGAAAAAGAAGAACAAAGTTGGAGGTCTCACACCTCCTGCTCTCAAAACTTATTACAAAGTTACAGTAATCAAAACAGTGTGGTATTGGCATAAATACAGACATATAAACCAATGGAATGGAAATCCCAGAGATAATTGCTTGCATATATGGTTAAATGATTTTCAATAAGGGTGTCAACACCATTCAATGGGGAAAGACAGTCTTTTCAACAAATGGCATTGGGAAAACTGGATATCCACATGCAAAAGAATGAAATTGGACCCTTACACTACGCCATACACCAAAATTAACTCAAAAATGGATCAAAGACCTAAAACTATAAAGTCTTAGAAGAAAGCATAGGAGAAAAGCTTCATGATGTTGGATTTGGCAATGATTGGATGTGACACCAAAAACACAGGCAACAAAAGTAAAAATAGACAAACTGGGCTACATAAAAATTAAAAACATCCGTGAATCAAAGGACATAATCAACAGAATAAAAAGACAACCTAAGGAACAGGACAAAATATTTGCAAATCATACATCTGATAAGGGATTAATATCCAGAATATATAAAGAACTCCTACAACTCAACAACAACAAAATAACCCAACTTAAAAATGAGCAAAAGACCTGAATAGACATTTCTCCAAAGAAGATATACAAATGCCAACAAGTATATGAAAAAATACTCGCCATCACTAATTAGGGAAATGCAAATCGAAACCGCAATGAGATATCACCTCACGCCCATTAAGATGGCTACTACTGAAAAAAAAAATCAGAAAATAACAAGTGTTGGTAAAGGATTTAGAGAAATTGGGACCCTTGTGCAATGTCAAATGGTGCAGCAGCTATGGAAACAGGATAGTGGTTCCTCAAAAAGTAATAATGGAATTACCATATGATTCAGTAACTCCACTTCTGGTTATAGATCCAAAAGAACTGGAAGCAGGGTCTAGAAGAGATATACTCCCATGTTCGTAGCAGCATTATTCACCATAGTCGAAAGCTGGAAGCAAGCCAAGTATCCATCAGTGGATGAATAGATAAACAAAAGGTAGTATATCCATACAACGGAATATTATTCAGCCTTGAAAAAGAAAGAAATTCTGACATATGACAACACGAATGAACCTTGAGGACATTATGCTAAGTGAAACCAGCCAGTCACAAGAGGACAAATACTGTATGATTCCACTCACATGAGGTATCTAGAGTAGTCATAACCATAGAGACAGAAAGTAGAATGGGGGTTGCCAGTGGCTGGGAGAGGGGGAATGGGGAGGTGGTGTTTAATGGGTATAGAGTTTCAGTTTTGCAAGACGAAAAAGTTCTAGAGACGGATGGTGGTGACCGGTACCCAACAACGTGAATATACTTAATGATACTGAACTGCACGCTTAAAAATAGTTAAGATGGTAAATTTTATGTGTATTTTACCACAATTAAAAATAAAAAAATTTTTAAAGCAACTACAATTAACAATCTTAGAGATATAGGAGATGATATTATGCCCATGAACAAGAATAGGATGTTATAAAAAAGAACAAAAAATTATCTTAGAAGTGAAAAATTATGAGAAGAGACTAAAAAAAAAATCTAATAGAAAAGTTGGAAGATAAAGTTGAAGTAATGTCCCAGAAAATAGAGCAAACATTTTTAAAAATGGAAAATTGGAAAGAACATTTTGAAAAACTAGAAGATCGATCCAAGAGGTCCAATATCCAACTAAAAATAGATCTGGAAGGAAAAGTCAAAAACAGAAAAGAGAATGGAGAAAATGAGCACAAAGAAATTTCCCCTAAATTGATTTCCAGATTAAAAGAGATCGATCTCTAGATTAAAAGGCCCACCAAGTGCCCATAGTAAATGCACATCCTTGTGAAACTTTAGACCTCTGGAAAATCTTCAAAACTGCCAGAGAAAAATTAGGTCACACACACAGGATCAGGTATCAGAATGTCATTTGACTTTTCGACAGCGACAATGGATCATGTCCTGAAAATTCCGAGGGGAACTTATTTCCACCGCAGTATTCTACGCCCAGCAGAGGTATCAATCAAAGCTACTGGAATATGTGATCTGCCACAACAAGGAAAGAAACCAAGGGGAAAATAAAAGGCAAGAGATTCAGGAAACAGGATCCCACAAGAGACAAGAGGCGCAAGAAATTCTCAGATGGTAGTAGGGCTCTAAGGGTCTGTAGGGCACCCAGTGGAGACTGGAGCCCAGGGAGGCTGCCTCCAGGAGGGGGTCTCTAAGAACGCAGAGACCTGAAAGACCACCTGGTGTGTTCAACCAGGTGGCACAGTTGGGGGGTAAATTAATGATAGATGTGTAAGGGAGTTTTGTGGGTTTTTAAATGAGGCAATTGCATGCTTCTGGAAAAGCAACACAGTTGTCCAATAAGGGAAACGGAACCAAAGCCCACCTCAAGGCCCAGCTTTGAATCACATTTGCATAGTCATAAGAATTAAACACGGCATACTGACATAATGACAACAAAATGTTCTAACTAAACTGGGAGACAGGGAGGAAGGAAAACGTGTGTGGTGGGGGTAGATAGAGCGGCACCGAACCTTCATCTTCCACAGCAGGGTGGCCATAGATAATGTTTGAAAAACCAGAAAATCTGAATTAGAAGTGTTACTCAAAAATAGAGGCACATGACAGAAGTGCCACCTAAAATGTGCAAAACAGTGGTCGTCTTTGGAAGTGAGAACTGAGACTTAGGGAAGCGTGGAGCAGGGGACTGACATTTTTTAAATATAAGCCAGCTATTTGACTTTTTAAACTAATACAAGTATAAATATGGTAGATAAAAATTAAATTGAAAAGAGAAAAAAATCCAACTGCTTGCCAGTCTATGGAGCAGCGATGACTGACGCAAAGCCCGGAGTGAAGGGAAGGAAGGGTTAAGGGGGAAGACAGCCTTGAACTCTGCCGGGATTAATAGGACAGGGCTGGCTTGCATCTGAACAGAAAGGACGGTGGAAGCTCTGAGGGCAGCTGAGCCCTCTAAAGGAACAAGTTTGGGGAAAGAAGAGCAGAAGGCCGGAGACCAAGCCTGGGGGCGTAGGGAGGAGCCTGCCGGGAGGAGCGGTCCTGGGGGTGGGAGGGAGGACAGGAATCCCAGGCAAGGAGGCCAAGGTGAATGGTTAACAAGGTAACAAAGGCGTTAACAGTGTCAAATGCTGCTTTGAAGTCTAGGGGACTTCAGATAAAAACAGACTATTGCACAGGATCTCACACAGTCCTGGGTGAGCCCCTAGAGGGGATTTTCCCAAAGCACTGAGGACAGAACAGAACCAGGAGCAGGTGAGCAAGCCTAGGGAGAAACACACACCTCCCCACGGCTCCTGGATCTCTTCTTGTTCTCCGGGAAGCAGGAGGCTTAGTTACCAGATGAAATGCATGCAATGCTTGGGACATACTTATACTACAAATTGTTGTTTATCTGCAACTCAAATTTAACTGGGCATCCTGTGTCTTTACATGTTAACTCCAGCAACCTCAGGAGGCCGCACCTTGGACAAAAGCATGGAGGTATCTGAGCCTTGCAAATGGTGACTCTGCTGCTGGCCACTCCCATCAGGCTCCAGCCATCTGGGAGGAGGGGAACCTCAGGGCGGCAAGCTCCAAAGGGGGGACCTCAGAGACCCAAGGCAGGAGACGGCAGGAGTTTTCGATGAACTGCCTCTCAGGTCAAAACCACCTGCAGTCCCTTCTATAAAGGGAGTTGGTTGAGTGAACATCTCCTTCGGCCCCAGGGGCAAGTCTGGTGCCATGAAAATGATCATTGTGCTTCTCAGAGCCTGTTCTCTCGTGGGGAAATGAAGCCACATCCTTGGGGCGGGAACAGTGGCAGACCTCCATGTCCTTCTATGATTTTCTACCACACGCACATATTACTTTTATAATCAGCAAAAGGCAATGAAGACATTTCCATATTGAAAATAAAATACAATGAAGCCGCAGTGAACAAGATAATCTGCGAGGCCCCCTCCAAAGCTAAGATTCTGCAATTCTAGGTAATTTCCTGTCCTTCACTGGCATGTCATTTTAGAAGCATTCCGTGATGCAGCCTTGTTGTGGGTTTTTTTTCACTTTGATTTCCCCGAGGATTCTGAGCCCAGCCACTCACTGCTCGTGCCTGCTGACCCTGAATGTTGCCCGACCTGTGGAGCACACCATCTTCCCACCACCCACACTCTTGGAGGTCACTTGGTCTGGCCTGGCTGGGCCCAAGCCTCTGGGCTCATTCCTGACCTGGAGGACTCCCCAGATGACCCTTCTGAAGCCAAGGAAAGCTTGGGCGTGGGCCCTGTGAGACCCAGGGGCGGTAAGACTCCTGGGTCCCCATCAGAGCAGACCCAGATTCTAGAGCTTGTGGCTTAACAAATCCTGAAAGAGGGAGATGTGTCCCCACACCCAGGGACAACTGTGTCTTTCCCAGTTCACTAGAACCCCTCCCTAGTAAGAGTCCCCACTGGAGGGTCCCAGGGGGAGATGGAAAATGCCCCATCCATATGCAGCATATGGTGGACTCACAGAAGGGTGAGGGCCGCCGGTTCACGGGTTAAGAAAGCCCAAGTGGAACCTTAGATCCACCTCCTACCAGCCCTGTGACCTTGGGCAAGTCCCTTAACTGAGTCTGGGCTGTCCTGAGGATTAAATGAGATAATGAAAGCAAAACACCAGGTGTTAGGGAACAGAAGAGGAGTTCACAAACAGGAGCCTTATCTAGTTAATCCTCAGAGAGCCAAGAGGCTGCCCTTTGGCCAGAAGGAGCTTTTTATCTGCAATTCCCACAGACCCAGGACTGCTCTGGAAGGTTCCCCCACCCTCCAAGAGTGCCCTCCCTGCTCCAGTCCAGGCAGGGGCGCTACCAGCTGCTGAAGCAGTGACTGGTCTCCCAGCTCAGGCGCAGCGGCCTGGCCCACGACCTTGGAAGAACCTGGAAGAAAGCTTCACCAAGCGACAGTACTTTTCCACTGCCCTGCTCGGCCACCTCAGCTGGCTTTCTGCTGTGCAGACAGAAGGCAAAGTGCGCCAGTCCGGCCCCATAAGGAACCCACCCAAAATCACCCTCAGAGATGGGGGTAGAGACATGCTGTGGGTGGGGGGCAGCCGGAATCCTAGAAAGAAGTGAGGGGGGTCCCGAATACGCCAAGGGGAGCTTGGAGACCACTAGTGAGACCTGAGAAATTTGCATTGGCAAAGCCCCCTGGTGCTTTCCTGGACATTCCAGCAGATTCCTACCCCTTAACCGCTCCCTTCACCCCCACCCCTCCAATAATAATGATTAAACCCGTTCTACCGCGCCTGTGCTGGGTCCCCGGCGAGAAGCAGCGCTGGCCTGCGCGGGGGGAGGAGAGAGAGGAGGGCGAGGGGAGGGGACAAGAGAGCTAGCGGTTCCGCCCGGTGATGTAGGCAGGCCGGGGAGGTGGAGCCGCGACGCCTGAAGGAGTCCCCACCGCAATCGCCCTCTCGGTCTACCCATCCGAGCAGCCAGTCGCCAGCCCCAGCTCCGGTGACCTCCCTACCGCCGCAATTTGGGCGGCGGGGACCGCGAGATCCCCCCTGTTTGGGCCTGGGGGGCGCCTCCACCACGCCCAGCCCCTGCCTCTCCTTGCTTCCCGGACGGCTGGAGCGACTCCCGGGGGAAGCTGTTCCCGGACGCTCGGCCGCCGCCCGGGCATCTCGGCTGCCAGCCCGGCTGGGCACCGGGCATCTGCGAAGCTAGCCTTGCCTGGCACTGGGCATCTCCGGGCACCGACTGTCTCTGGCGCCGCACAGCTTCTCGCCACCGCGGGGCCGCGGACCTCTGCGCGCCCTCCCCTCCCCCGGCCTCCCGGCAGGACGCCCGTGAGCTCCCCGCGCCCCCAGCCCCTCTGGCCGCCGTCGCCGCTGCAGCCGCGATGCTGCCCTGGAGACGTAACAAATTCGTGCTGGTGGAGGACGAGGCCAAGTGCAAGGCGAAGAGCTTGAGTCCGGGGCTCACCTACACGTCGCTGCTCTCCAGCTTCCTGCGCTCCTGCCCGGACCTGCTGCCCGACTGGCCGCTGGAGCGCCTGGGCCGCGTGTTCCGCAGCCGGCGCCAGAAAGTGGAGCTCAACAAGGAGGACCCGACCTACACCGTGTGGTACCTGGGCAACGCCGTCACCCTGCACGCCAAGGGCGACGGCTGCACCGACGACGCCGTGGGCAAGATCTGGGCGCGCTGCGGGCCGGGCGGGGGCACCAAGATGAAGCTGACGCTGGGGCCGCACGGCATCCGCATGCAGCCGTGTGAGCGCAGCGCCTCGGGGGGCTCGGGGGGCTCGGGGGGCCGCAGGCCGGCGCACGCCTACCTGCTGCCGCGCATCACCTACTGCACCGCGGACGGGCGCCACCCGCGCGTCTTCGCCTGGGTCTACCGCCACCAGGCGCGCCACAAGGCCGTGGTGCTGCGCTGCCACGCCGTGCTGCTGGCGCGGGCGCACAAGGCGCGCGCCCTCGCCCGCCTGCTCCGCCAGACCGCGCTGGCGGCCTTCAGCGACTTCAAGCGCCTGCAGCGCCAGAGCGACGCGCGCCACGTGCGCCAGCAGCACCTCCGTGCCGGGGGCGCCGCCGCCTCAGTGCCCCGCGCCCCGCTGCGCCGGCTGCTCAACGCCAAGTGCGCGTACCGGCCACCGGCCTCCGAACGCGGCCGTGGGGCGCCGCGCCTCAGCAGCATCCAGGAGGAGGACGAGGAGGAGGACGAGGACGTGGAGGAGCGCGAGGAAGCAGCCCCCCAGCTCGAGCGGCCCGAGGTGCTCAGCCTGGCCCGGGAGCTGAGGACGTGCAGCCTGCGGGGCGCCCCGGCGCCCCCGCCGCCCGCGCAGCCCCGCCGCTGGAAGGCCGGCCCCAGGGAGCGGGCGGGCCAGGCGCGCTGAGAGCCGAGGGGCAGGACTCGCGGCCCCAGACCCCGCCGGCCTGATTTACAGCCTCTAACCCGGGCCCTGCCCTCTTCTGCTCTCCCCCCCCCCCCCCCCGTCCTTGCCTCCCTTGTGGTCTCCGTTGTTGCCCGCCTCGCGCCTCATCCTGGCTCAGGGTGACGCCTGATATGCCCTTGATTATTGGGGGACGAGTAGTCGGGGAGCAGCAGTATTCGGCATTCACCTCTCCCCCATCCGGAGTTTCTGGGCTCCCTCCGTTGCGGAATTGCCCCCTACACGTTACACCAAGCCTGTCTGCCCATAGACTATCCCCTCCCTCCCAAAGCAATCTCTCAAGAGAAGGAGGGAGAAGTTTCCAGAAATCCAGGAGGGTAACCTTGGGCCTTGGCCAGGTGGCGGCAGTGGCTCTCTGCCCTTGACCAGTCTAGCCTTCCTCCCTGGGATGAGACCAACCCTGGGGAGGCATTCTTGTAGGGGAAGAATAGTGGAGACTGGAGGCCAGGCACAAGGTGGGAATTGAGTCTGCAGCCACCATATACCCAAGGAAGTATTCTCAGGCCCTGTGTCTGGCCTCTCTACCCCTTGGAGGACTTCTGGGACTTCACTGCTCTGCTCTGGAGAGGACTAGGATGGTCCTACCCACCCAAACAACAGGTTAGGCCAGGTTAACAGCTCTCTGCACCAAGCAACTGCCCAAGTCTGTGCCCTGGCACCGGGTACACCCACAGGACTCCTCACCCACCCCATCTCTGCAGACAGATGTGTATGGTTTCCCACTAGGTGCCCCACAACCAGCACCAAGATGGGGCCTCCTAAGGAGGTAAGAGAACCAACCCATGGCAGGCACTTGAGGACACTGACTACCCAGAAAGTGGACCCAGGAAGGGTGCCCCCAAGTCAAGGCTTGTCAGAGCAGAAGGGTCCTTACAGCAGCTAGATTCTCATAGCAGGAAGGAGGGTGTGGTAACCCAGCAGAGGGACTGGGTCCCTGCCCAAGTCTCTCTCCACAAGGCCACGAAAAGCCCGAAGATCTGTGTTGCCAACTGATCATTGTAAATAAAGTGGACCTGCTTTTTCAGCCTTGTCACCACTTCTTTGTTGTATTTGATGCCAAACCTACTGAGGGTGAAAAACATCATCAGAATCCTAAAGGGCAGGAGAAGACCCCAGGAAGTAGCCCCCTGTAGCAGCTGGAGCCTACTCTCAGGATGGGGGGTGGGGCAGGGCTGCTGCCAGGAAGCTGTTCCCTTCATGTCAGGGGAGGAGACGGTAGCAGGTGCCTTGTCTGAAAATCACATGTGCCAAGTCTTGGAAGGATGTCAGCTGTCTGTCTCGGCCTCCCAAAATGTCTGTCCGCCTGGGCACTCAGTTGCACGTGTCTCTGGGACATTTGGCAGGGAGCAGGCACTGGGCTGGGGGCTTCTCGTCAGCCACGTATCTTTGAGAAGGTTCACGTGGATGTCAAAGCATACAGTGTACACCGTGTCTGCTCGGGGATGAGAAAGGAGGCAGGTTGTAAAGAGAGAGGTGGGCAACCCACTTTTCTTTCAGAGGAGCTGGAGAAATCCGTGCAGACCTTTGTGACAATGTAATCTTCTTTATCCCTGTGCTGAGCTGGGCACTGATCCCAGAGTTATCCAGAGCCCAGAAGAGTGGCCTCTGCAATTGCCAGCGATCAGGATTGTTCTGTTTCCTGGAGCTGCTGGAACAGAGGGTACCACTGCCACTTCACACTGGCGGAACCCAGGCAGGGTCAGCGGATTGTGAAGGGGAAAGCTGGGGTTGACTCCACCTGTTTGGAGGGGAGGCTGGGGAGGGGGACAAGGACCCACTGGGCAAGGATGCCCTGCATGTTCATTGCTTCTCTCTTCTGCATGCCAGGGTTTTTGCTGGTGTTTGTCTCATGTGCAGAAAGAGAAGAGGAAATGGGAAGATGTCAGACCTGGGAGAGGAGGATGGGCTGCAAGGCAGCCTCTGGTGTTTGAGACAGCCCGAGCCAGCAGCAAGGTCACGAGCACACCCTCTTTGATCAGAGTCACGCAGCAGATATTGGCTAGGCTCCTGCCTTGGGACAGGCACTGAGCTAGGCCCGGGGTCCAGGAGTCCCTCCTGCGTGGCTTTTACATTCTCGAGTGAGATTCTTATATTTAAAGGAACAGTTGCTGTATAATAATTCACAGGCATGCTCCCAGACTCGGTCCCTGTTCCTCCACTTTTCTCTGGCAGCCTCCCAAAACAGACACAGACACAGACACACACACACGCACACGCACACACACACACAGCTGCCTCCTTCTTTCCCTCACTCAGGCTGTGCTCTCTATACCTGAAGTTAGAAGACCAGTGTGAGAGGACTATCTCTACTTCCTTACCTGCTGTGTGATGTTGGGCAACTCACTCAGCATCTCTGAGCCTCGCATTTATCAAGAGTAAAATAGGGATCATAGCTACCTCTCAGGTTGATTGTAAGAATTAAATAGAATCATGGCAGTGAAAATGCTTTGGTGAATAATAAAATGCCCAGCACATGTGAAGAACAGCCAGTTTACCCACGGGGCCCTCCTCTTTAGATTTTTGTGTGCCTTCCCCCCCCATTCCACTCTCTCTGGTAGCAATGATTATAAGTCGTTTTACTGGCCACATCTCCATTTTCAGTGTATGTGGTGGAGGAAGGACCTGATCCAACTTCTCTCCTCCGGTCGGTTGAAGATGAGATAAGCCACAGGTGAGCCAGCACAGTGCCAACAGCTGCCAGGCCCCAGAGGCAGGGGTTTGAGGCACCTCCAGCCACCAGGCCCCAGGCAGCATTGCTCCTCAAGGGAGGGAGGGTCCTGGGAAACCACACCCACCTCCATCCCTCTCCCTGATCTTGGGCACAGGATGGAGAGGAGCCCTGAACCGCTGGTCAAGTGGTCTTGTGTCCCTGTGTCTCGGCTCCTGGGTTCAGATTCCCCACCTGCAAAATGAAGATGGGGGGAGGGGGACCAGTGGTTTTCAAACCAGGTCCTTCCAAGTCCTAGATTCCCCGGGGGTGCCCCAGGAGCTGCCGCAGGGAGTGATGAGGAGATGCAATGGGGAGCCCCCCCCCCCCCCGCTTGCTTTAACTGGAGCAGCTCATCTGTTTTCTCTTTGGGGGTTCTGGGATTCCATTTGAACAATGGGATCCTACAGATTTTTCTTTTTTAAGTCACTGGGTGACATGCCCTCTAAACTTGCCTTCCAGCCCTGATGCTGTATGTGTCTAAGGGCCACTGGGCTGACTAGGACTGAGCAGTCACGTTGGCGTGTGTACACGTGGCAGTGGAGGGCTTTTCGAGAACAACCGGCAGCCAAGGCCACTGTGAGAAGTGTGTCTCAGCTAGACCAGCCACTCAGGAGCTGAGACTCTTCCCAGGACCTCTGGGGCCTTACTTCCGGCTCTCCTGATCCTCCTCCAGAGGGGCTGGGCTGTGACTGATGTGACTTGTGCCACAGCGCATAGCTCAAGGATGAGGTCGGCTGGCCCACCCACCAATGGCGTCCTGGCTCCCATTCCCCTCTTCCACACGCACCTGCTCCCGTTCCCCCAACATTGCCATGTGCTCCCACCTCTAGGCTTGTACCCATGCTATTCTCATGGCCTAGAATGTCCTTCCCTTTGGCTACACATTTTCACATCCTACCCGCTCCTCAAGACCCACCTCAAATTCCACCTCTTTGAAACTTTCCTTAATGCATACCCTGCCTCCACTCCTGCCAAATCTGGGGGTGATCCCTCCTCTCAAAGTCACATAGGACATAGCCAGTGCTTTCCTCATGGTCCTCACTGTGTTACACCTGGGAGTACTGTTTTTATGTAAGTGTCTTTTCTCTCATGCTGATCCATCTCCAGTTCCCCGCCCCCTTCAGCACCTTGACTTGCAGGGCAGAGCGTCGCTGCTCAATAATAATTTGTTGAATGAATACATGAATGAATGAGCCAGATGGAAGAGCCATCATGGGATAGGAAACCAAGTGGGTGGAGAAGCATTCCCTCTGCCAAGCTTCTGCCTCGAGATGCTGAAGGAGAGCTATCCTCAGACGCCCTGTTCAGACAGATGGCTATTCTTGGGGAGAAAATCAGCCAGGGGAGGAAACCGAAGCCTGTGTCCATGGGGTCTGCTCCGAGCTCCAAAACGCCAGGCCAGGGACTTCTCACCCTCTAGACTAGTCCAGGTACAGCACGATGCTGCCAGTCACAATACAGGGCAGCTCCTGGTGGTGACCAGCTGCCCTCCAGGCACGCTGGCTGGGTGGCGGGAGGACCATCCACACAGCTGTGGTCTCTAATTTAACACACAGCTGGTGGAACCTGGGCTTGGGCATCAGACAGACTTGCCGGTCCCAGCACTGCTGCTTGATGGCTGTGTAACTTGGGGCAGATTTCCGAAGGCTTTTGGAGCCTTGTTTTCCATCTGTAAAAACAGGGTCAGGTGAGTCTGGATCCTCTGTGATTGGTGGGAGAATGAAGTAAGGCGCTGCATTGGGTGATTGACTTAGCACAGTGCACCGTGCGCCCAGTAAGTGGTAGCTGCTGCTCTTATGTTTATTATTATTATTTCGGCTGGTGCTCTCTGCCTGACAGCTCTGGGATGAGCAGATCAGGTGTCTGGTCTCTGAGACACTAAATGTGTTGCTTGTTCATGCCCCGGGGTGCTACCTGCCTGAAGTCCCAGTGGTCTCTAAATCATGGTGGAAGATTCAACCACAGCTTGTCTTATTTTCATCTCTAGTTGTTCAACCAAAAAAAGCCTAATCACCTTAACACTAAGTCAGATCCAGTATCTTCTGCTTTTTGTATATCCTTTTCACCTTAGCACCTAGCACAATACCAGGCACGCAATAAGCATTCAGAGGTGAATGCATGCGTGCACACGTGTATGCATGAATGAATAAGTGATTGACTGCTGCCGGCGGCAATGTTAGCACCCAGCCTTCCCAGCCAAGGTCTTACGGAAAGCTGGGATGCCATTCTTTTGTGCCTGGTCAGCTTCCCCCCATCCCTGTTTGCCCTTAGCTACAGGTTATGAACAAGAGGAAGATGCTGCTGGCTTAGGGACCAGCCAATCCCCAGTATAGGACAGCTGGAAAGGATTGAGGGGACCGACATGAAGATCTGGCAAGTCCCTGAGCCAGAACTGTCCTCTGTCTCTCTCTGCTCCACTGCCTGCCTATCCACAGAGCACACACGAGTTTGTCGACTGATCCAGAATAATGAACTGTATCACCACTCACCTTCAGAGTGGGAAGGAGGTTGGGCAGGCAAGGCGTTGAAACTGGAGTGCAAGCCACCAGACAGGAGACCTCAGCTGAGAGGCCCAGCAGTGCTGCCTGCTGGGAGCCCTTGACAAAGAGGCTAAAGGAAATGGAAAGCTCAGGAAGATCTCGTTTTTCCCTGCCCCGCATCCACCTGTTCCCCATTTATAGTGGAGACTGCTTCCTTGCCCTCCTGGGCATACAACTAAACTCTCTGATTCTCCCCGGCACTGAGTTGTGGTCATGTGACTGAGTTCTGGCCAATAGAATTGCTGAATGTCACTCCCAGGGCTGGGCTGTACAAAATATAACTTTGCTTTATTTTCCTGCCTATGTCCTGGAGGTCATCACCCAGGGTGTTCTGGAAGCAACAGGTTGAGGATGACAGAGCCTCCACCAGCCTGGGTCCTTGAATGACCACAGGAAGTAGAGCCCCACCCCTGCCATCAATGGAAGCAGGAAATAAAATTTTATTGTGTTAGCCACTGACATGCTGGGGTTGTTTGTTGCAGCACATGGCTTACCTCGACTAACACACTCTTCTTGTGACCCACTGCCCTGATGTTCCTGGTGAAACCACTATGTCCCATTCTTGGTCCCTGGAGTCCTCCTCTGGAGCCCACGTGATCCAGGCCTGATCAATCAGACTATCCCATCTCCTTAGCCATGCAGAAAGGTTTCAGGATGGGCATGTGACTTGATCAGAGCCAGTGGAACTTAGTTCTGGGACTTTTGTTGAAACTGTTGTGAAGAGAAACACTCACTTTCTGCTAGAGTTGCTGAGAGATGGGGAGTATGTCTGGTGTTGCTTGCAGCCATCTTGCCATCAGGAGGAGAGAGAGCCTGAGAGGTCAACACAGTGAAAAGCAGAACAAGACATGGAGAAAGTAAGACCAGGTCCCACGATATTGCTTGAGCCCTGGATCCCACCAGGCCTGCCCAGGTCTGCCCCCGAAGTTTTCAGTTCCTTGAGCCTGTAAGTGGTCCTTTTTGCTTGGGCCAGTGTGAGTTGGGCCTTCTATCCCTTGCGTCTGTGAGAGCCCTGGCCCTGCTATCACTGTTCTCATCAAGTCCCTAGCTCTGGAAAAGGGGGATCATTGAAAGGCTTCAAGTCTGTCACATCACCCAACTGCAGGACATTCAGCTAATTCCTGGGATCCAGAGGTCCCCAGGCCCCTTCCCTCTCTGGGTCCACCTGGTCTTCCGTCCTGGCTGCTCCTCACACACCTTCCCAGTCTCCTTTCCTGTTCACAGCTCCTGTCCTTCTGTGCCTTCGATTGGCGTGTGGCTCTGATCCCGACTCCACACGCCTCTTCAGGTCAGTCTAACCCAAGCCCCTGGCCTTGGTTCCAGTGCTGGACCATGAGAGTAATCGGGGCAGCCCAGGCTCAAGGTGGTCAGCCCAGATCACGAATCCACCTGGTCCCCTCATCTGCAATGGGAAGTGGGCTCCCCAGATGTGAGTTTCGCCTACTAAACCAATCTCTTAGGGGACCTTCGATGGGGAGGGGGCACTTCTGAGATGGAGCGTGGGCTGAGCAGGCTGACCTCGGAGTCAAAGGCCTGGAACTGCCTTTTATTCACTGTGCGACCTGGGCGAGTCAATGAAGTGCTCTGAATCTCCATTTTCTCTGTAATGTGGAGGCAATACTCCCAGACATTTCTGCCTCAGAGGATTATTCTAAGGGGCCATTCAAATGGGATGGAATGAGAGAAGACTGTGAAAAGTATCAAGTACCAGGCAAGAGCCAGGGGCAGGGTGCTTCCTTATTGGCTCTAAGACAAGAAAGCTGGAGTGAGGCAGCTCGACAGCGTCCGGGCTGAAGGGCTGCTATTTGGAGGAAGGGGCACAGTGCAGAGGAAGTGAGCACAGACTGCAGCGAGGGATGTTTAAAATAGACATCTGCAGGGATTTCCTGAAGGGAAGAAGGGCACGACCGGGGGACAGCTTGTGGAGCTCAAACAATAAGCTGCTCTCCAAACACACACACTGCCCCCCAGGGTGGACGTGAAGGATGGGTGCTACAGCCCCGTCTGCGGTCAGAGGGATGGTCGGGGAGGCCCGGGGAGACCCCTGCAGCCCGAGCTGCCTCGGAAGCTTTAAAGCAGGAACGGGAAAGAGCAGGCTGGAGCATCTGCTCCTCGTGTCGTAATTGTACCTGTGATCTCGTCTCCCACAGGCCCCGGACAGCTCCAGGATGTCTCCTGCCGCTGAAGCTAGCCTCAGATGTGATCGTTCAGCAGCCTTAGAAACAGGGGCGCGGGTGCAGGGAGCAGAGAGGGACATTCTGAGAGGATGAAAGTGGACACTGCCCGCTCCTCTTCCTCTCTACCGCCCTCCGTCTCCAAAGCACAGAAGACGCAAGGACTTGCTTCACGTCATCATCTCTCCCCAGATTCCATTGCTAACCAGGCCCAGACAGCAAGATGGGCCCGGGAAGCCCCCTGTTGTCTTTAGGGGCAGCGCACACGGGGATGACTGACCATCGGGTTATGCACTGCCCACGGGGCAGCACATATTGTCAGTGGCCAGGAGACGTCTGCACGAATGTATCTTCTCGCTGGTTGACTCCTTAGAGATGCATTAAATCCTTCCAAGATTATGAAAGGAATATGTTTTCATTTGAAACCAGTGAAACCACAAAGATATAAGAAAAATTAGTACTCTCCCCTAGTCCCTCTCTGTTTCCCCGTCCCTGCACCCTCGGCACACACACTCCTAGATAACTAATGTCACCACCTGCCTCCTTTCTGTGAACATCAACAAACTCACACACATACACACAGAGATTTTGTCATCTGGTTTTCACAAAAATGGAGTCATTCTCTAACACATTCTGCAACGGGCTTTGTTCTCACTTGAATCATGCGCTTCCCTCCAGCTCAGTGGATTGAAGTCTAACTCATTCTTCTTTTAATAGCTGCACATGTGTTTGGCCATCCCCTGTGAATGTATGTTTGGGTTGTCTCCTGTTTTTAAAAGCATCTAATAAATGCCTGCTGTATGCAGACCTCCAGACCACGCCTCCTGGAAGAAGGAGCAGATGTGGGCTGAGGGGATCCCCATATGGGCTGAAGAGCAGCAGGACCAAGAGGAGTTTACACCAGTTCCTGGTGCTGGGATATCTCAGCTGGAAGGGCCCTTAGAACTTGTGGTCCAACCCTCTGGTTTACAGATGAGAAAGGAGATTTGTCCAAGGTCACACAACTTGCTACTGGAAAATCTGGGGCCGTAATTTAGGTCTTCTGACTCTCAGACCAATGTCCATCCTCTGTACAAAAGCTATTAAAGTAAAAATAGAAATAGGTCCAAGAAAGATGTATTTAAACTCATAGATACCCAAAATTTAGGGGTCAAGTAAGGAGATGGGATGTACTCAGAGCCCACAGAGAGTTAGTGACAAAAGGAAGGGGCTCCTTTTTGTACTCCTCCCCCTGTCCCTCTCACCAGTCAGATTTGCCCAAACACCCCAAGCTCAGTTCTGCCTCAGGGCCTTTGCACTTGCCATTGCCAGTGCAGGGACCACACTTCCCTCAGATTTTTACATGGCTACCTCCTTCTCACACGCTCAGTTCAAATCTCAATTCAAATGTCACCTCTTCAGAGAGGCCCTCCTTGTTTCCAGCCTCCCCACAACTCAAACTAATATTGACCTGTGCAGCCATTGTCTCTCCCATTACCCTCTCACTGTCTTCACAGTGCTTGTCATCATACGAAGTGACCTTGGTCAAGTGTTTGTTTACTTGTTCATTAGCATCTCCGCATTAGAACAGAAGCTCCATGAGGCAGCCGCCTGGGCTGCTGAAGATGGTCCCTGGCACAGAGTAGGTGCTTAGGAAAGATTTGACTTGATAGAGACAAGTCTCCTGACAGCTGGGCCAGTGATGCTCCCTCCACACCAAGAGGTGTCTCTGCTACATCCGGGCTACAGAGGCTGGTGGCCCTGGCTCCTGGACAGTGCTGGCCGCCAGCTTCTGAGGAGGTTGGAGAGGGGGTGGGGCTCCTGCAAGGACAAAAAGGATTAAAAGGCGACAAGTCAGGATAATGTTCTTGCTTCAGCTTCAAAGCCAGGACCAGAACCCCTCTCTGAATCCTCTCCCAAACCTTCAGGTCACCACCTCTCTCTGCTGCCTCCACTTTCCTCTCCGCTTGGTCCCTGACCCCCCCTCCGTGTGTATTTCCAGCTGGAGACTGGAGTGGTCCCTCTGTATCTCCCCTCCTCACCCTGAGCTGCAGCTCCTTGTGTCCTGACTGCCCGTTCTCCTGCCCACAGGCATTCCCACTGCCTGCCCAGGGAGGCGACAACGGGGGAGGGGGACATAGAGACCTCCTCCTCTGGGAGTGTGATGTGGGGCACTGTCTGGGAGTTCTCCATCACCAGAACCCTGGGCAACCTTGGCCAAATCTCTTTACCTCTCTGGGCTATGTCTCCTCCTCTTGAAAATGAGGCACAAGAGGGCTACAGAAGCTGGGCAGCCCTACAGCTCAGGCGCTCCAAAGTTGCTACCTAAGAATCATGTTTGTCCCCCAAAATTGGATAAGTGGGACCAGGATCCCTTCTACGTTTTACGTGAAAAAAAATCAGGTTCTGGGTGGGGAAATGGACTGGTGTAGGCTTCCCTGTGCGTGAGGACAGCACAGGATCTAAGTGACATAAGCACGATGGCCTCCTGTCCAGAGGAAAAAGCCCCTTCGCTGGAATGGAATCAGGAACCTCATGCTGAAGGGGATCAGGCATCCTGGATTTGGGACAGGGAAGAGGGCTGCTGGCCTCCAGCAGGGCGGGTTTACTGACTGGGGCCCTGGAAGGCTCAGGCACAGCCTCCTTTCTCAGCCATGCCCAACCCTTGCCTGCCGTGGGCTTCCCAGCAGGCAGAGGAGAGACTGACCATCTACCTAGCGCTGACCGTCCCCTAGGGATTGGGCTGCAGGCCAGGAGTCCATACCCCACATCCACTCAACTTTCTTTTGATAAATATTGAGTGCCTACTGCATGCCGGGCACTGTCCTGGGTGCTGAGGAGACGATGGTGAACAAAACACACAACAATCTTTGCCCTGTGTGGCCTAGAGCATGTTTCTCACCCTTTCTGATCCTCGGTTTCCTCGCTTGTAAAACATGGCTAGTAAGGTACTAACCTCTGTAGTAGATTGTTCAGTAAGGGCCTCCAATGAATTATCTCTCCCTGCACCCACTCTCTTGTTTAGTCCCAACTCACACTGACCCTGGGCACGGCCATGTGACATCCTTTGGTAATGGGACGTCAGCAAGCATGACTCAAGCAAAAGCTTGAAAACTCCTGCTCACTGGGGCTTTGTGCCATGATGAGGAAGGAGCCCAGGCTGGCCCGCTGCAGACACGTGGCCCCATCAACAGTCAGCGCCAGCCACCAGACACATGAGTGAGGCCACCTTAGACCGTTCAGCCCTGGTGTGCTCCTGGATGATTGCACATGAGCGACCCCAGGCAAGAGCAGCGAAAGAACCACCCAGGTGAGCGCAGTCCAAGTTGCTGGCCTACAGAATCATGAGCAAATAAAATGGTTGTTCTTTTAAAGCACTCAGTTTTAAGGTGGTTTGTAATACAGCAATAATCGATACAACCACCTCAAGGGGTGTTTCTGAGGATTGAATGAGAAAATGCAAGGGAAGCAATTAAAATCTTGTTTAGCACAAAATAATAGCTCAGTAAGAAGTAGTTATTATTATTATCATATTATTTGGAGCCAAGTTTCTAGGTTTTGGGAACCCTCTCTGTTGACCTCTCTAGCTATTCGCATAGAGTGAATTGACACTGGAGAAATCTGTGAAGTCGCCCTAAGTCTACCTGGTGGCCACACACTGGGATTTAAAGGCTGCCCTCAGTGGACTTTAGCCTGCCTTCTCTTGAATAGGGGAAGAAGGCACTTTCAGACAGAGACCAGATGGCCGCAACAGGGAGGTTGGGTTACAAGGTTAAGTAACCAAGATTGGTAACCAATGATGGCCTCTTGGGTCTTTGCTGGGGCCCCAGGGTTTGCCCCAAACTGTACGTTAGTGGCTTCTTCCCTCCCTTGCACATTTGTTTTCTTGAACCTCTCCTGTGGGCCAGGCATTGGTCTATGCCCAGGATCCAAGATAGACATCTATGTCGTTCCAGACAGACAGACAGCAAACCCATAACTAATGTCATCAGATAGCAGTAAGTGCTCTGAAAGAAAGTGACAGAGTGATGGAGGGAGGCAGTCAGGACAGGCTCCCAAAGGAGATGGCACTTGAAGACCCCAGGGAAGAGACATCCAGGAAGAGAGAGCGGCCGTGCAAAGATCCCGTGATACGAACAACCTTGTCATGTCTGATGAGGCTGGTGGGGGATGGGAGACCACCAGGGCATGAGGCCAGAGAGGTGGGCTGGGCAGCTTAACCATGGTGAAGACTTTGGGCTCTATTCTAAGTAGTGGAAACTTCCGGAATATCTGTGTTTTCAAAAGCTCACTTAGGCCACTTTTTAAAGAGTGGAATTGGGAGAGGGAGTAAAAGAGGAAAGAGGAGAACCAGTTAGAGGTCCGGCTGGGGACCAGTGGTGCCTTGGAATGTAGTGGTGATGACAGGGAGGGGTGGCTGAATTCAAAAGGCAGAGCCAGAGCTGATAGAGCGAATGAGGGCATGAGGGAACACCGGGCACAGAGGGTCCCTTCTAGGTTTCTGGCCTGAGTAACTGGGTGACTGGTCATACCTTTAACTGAGGTGGGGACAGGTTGGGGGTTGGGTGAGGAGAGAAGCAGAGGTTCGGTTTTAGATCTCTTCAGCTTAAGATGCGAACAGACCTCCAGATGGAGAGACCACGTGGGCAGCGGGATATGTGAGACTGTCTCCAGGAACTGGCACATAAGCTTCAGGGTGATGATTCTAAATGGCATTTCAAGCCGTAATTATTCTAGATGAAATCACCTGGGAGAGGAGAGCAGCGAAGGTAGACAGAGGCAAAGAGACCACCGTGCTTGGTGGCTGAGCAGAGAAGGCAGGAGCTAAGGACAGAGATGGCAGAGAAGCAGGAAGAACCAGGAAAACGTGGTCTCCCTGAGCAGGGAGGCTGGGGCAGGGGGCATGTGTCCTAGTCTGCATACCTGACCCCATAGCTGGTGTGGCAAAGGGGCCCTCTGCAGCCCCCCAATCTAGCCCCAGAGCCCTCCCGAGGGAGAGCAGAAGGCCCCTCTCTGTAAAGAACCAGGGCTTGCTATGGGAATGGCCCAGCCTCAACTGAGCTGCCCAAGCACGGGAAGAAAATGCAGCTGCCTGTTTCTGTCATGTGTTCTGAACCTGCCGTCCTCTCCTTAATGGCATTTAGGGTCATAAAAATCTTGGGTCAAATCTTGGTTCTGCTGCTCTCCCCAGCATCCTCCTTTGCAGGCCCCAGAACAAGCCCACAAACTCTTGACATTTTAAAGATTTACCACAAGGGCCAGCCCGGTGGTGTAGTGGTTAAGTTCGTGTGCTCTGCTTCGGCGGCCCAGGATTCATGGGTTCGGGTCTTGGGCACAGACCTACACACTGCTCATCAACCATGCCATGGCAGCGTCCCACGAACAAAATAGAGAAGGGCTGGCATAGGTGTTAGTTTAGTGACAATCTTAAGCAAAAAGAGGAAGACTGGCAGCAGATGTTAGCTCAGGGTCGATCTTCCTCACACACACACACACACACAAAAGATTTACTACTCCTTATACCTGTAGGGAAATAAAGTGTGGTGGGAGGGTGGACAACGTCTCTGAGCCATTGTTCAAGCTGTTCTGTCTTCTTGGAATGCCCTTCCCTGCCCAACTCACCGGTGAACTTCTCATGCTTCAACATCCAGCTGCAGTGTCCCCTCCTCTCTGGGGCTTTTCCTGCTGTCCCCTCCCCAGGCAGACAGAGTCCTGCTACCTCCTCACCCTGTGTCCTTGTAGCCATGACCTGTGAAGAGACTGGAACCCTGCAGAGATACTTCCTGGCTCACCTTGGTCAGAGATGCATAGAGGGTAACGACAGAAGGAGCATTTTTGGGTCCTGCTCCCCTGCTGCCTCCCCCACAAGCCAGCCTCGACCCACCCAGGAACCCCGGGAAGGGCATGGGATCTCATGATCTCAGAGGTGGGAACTCAGCCCTTTGGACTCCCCTGGGCCATGTTAAAAATTAATCTGTAGGTGCCTGTGCTATCCCGAGTAGGCCACTCTGCAGAAAATTCCGGAAGAATTTGTCCCTCCCCCACCAGCCCGCCCCTACTCCCCTGTTCCTGGGCTCTGAGAAGGGGAAGCACTGACCTGGGAGCTTCCCCTGGGATATTTAGATCATGGGGGCCCTGAGCTAGGAAGAATAGTGACTCAAGGAAGCAGTAGATGGGAGAGGAGGATGTGGTTCAGCCAAGCAGGTCCCCAAAGTCCCAAGGTTTATAACAATTATAACATCGACAACGATAGTAATAGCAGTTAACGTTTATTGAATGCTCACCATGCGTTAGGACTTGGGCTAAGTGCCTCATATGCACTATTTCACGTAAACCTCACAACCCCCCTGTGAGGGAGGTGCTATTGTCATCCCCATTGTACAGACGAGGAAAATGAGGCTCAGAGAGAAGTTAAGGAATGATCAAGGTCGTTCTTAGCCCCAGGTGTTTTAGCAGTGAACTCTTTTTCCAAATAAAATTCTTCATCTCATCAAACAGAAAAGAGCAGTCCTTTTTAGTGCATGTGTCTTTTTTGGTTCAAACTTATAAATTTATTCTAAAGTCAATCACTGAGAAAGATGAGGCAGTTGTAATTTTTAAAAATCTGGAGTTCGAGGTCACAGCTGATATTTCAATTTATAACAGCTTTGTATGAATGGGCAATAACAAGAAAATCCTCACTCTCCTCGATAAGTAGCTACAAACGTAACTGTTTATGAACAGTTCACCTGCAATATCAGAATACTCTCTAATTCTGATTCAGAAATTTAAAAGAGGCATAATAGACACATTTAGTTTTAAGGATGAATGAATCATCTAAAAGCTGCTCACATTCCTAGTAAAGACATTTTGGAGCTATCCAAAATGTACCACAAGCAGTAAAATGCACATTAGACAAAAGGTCACCAGTTGTTGCAAAATTGTATTATGTGGAAGTTACTAAATAGAAACCTATCTAGGTATTTCTCACAGGAGGGAATTTAATACAGGGAAGTGAGGCTTACAAAATCATCAGGAGGGCTGGAATAGTGGAAGTCCGGGGCCTCCTTGGTTTCAAGGTCACACTGCAGTAGCTGCCGAGGTCACTACTATCTCCACTGCTCCTGCCCAACTGTCCTGCACCCATGAAGCTGGTGACTGGACGCTGGAACACAGAGTCCAGCTACACGGTCACACTGCTCAGAACTTGCTCACCAACTACTGATGTCACAGGGAGATAGCTGAGTCCCACATGAGGCTTCCACATGGCATGTGGGCGAATCTCAATGGCAGAAACTGCATCTCATCCAGACCCTAGCTACAAGGGAGTCCTGAAAAAGTAGTTGCTAGTCATTTAGCCTCTGCAGTAGAGGGCAGACCATAGGAGGGGTCAGAATGGATATCAAGTGCCAATGGACAGTATCCAGCCCGCTCTGGTGGTAGGCACACACTTTAACATGTAGTGGCCGAGATTTGCCTGGCATTTAATTAAGAATGCTAAACAGTGGTGCAATAGCATATACTTGCTTGCATAATTTTATATAAGCAGAGATTTGAGAAATTCAAAGGGGAAAAAAGATGCTTATCAATGACGTGTTTAAAAGAAGTTAAGATGCACCAGGCTTTAGGGCCCTCACTCTGGCTGTTCCCTCTGCCAGGAACTCCCTTCCCTAGACATCTGTGAGATACCTGCCCATCCCCTCACCTGCTTCAAGGCTTTGCTTCTCAATAAGGCTCACCTGGATGACCACCTGATTCACTACCATGACCCACCTCTCCCACCTAGGGCACTGTCTGCTCCTCCCACCCTGCCATAGTACTTATCACCTTCTCACATACTATATAACATACACACATATTATGATCATCTTTATTACCTTTCTCCCCTCCTAGAAGGTAAGCTCCATGAGGGCAGGGATCTTTGTCTGTTCGCTGATGCATCTCAAGAGCCTAGGACAGTGCTGGGCACATAGTCAATAAATGTGTGTTGAATTATTGAGTGTATACACAAAGAAGGCAGGAGAAATTGGATTCCAAGGTCTATAGAAAAACAAGCTAACTGTGCCCCAATAAACAAGCTTGTTCCTCTCCAATGTGTTAACATTCTTATATGAAAAATTGGGGGATGTTTTGTTCTTCACTATAATTTTTTAGAGTTAAACACATGCATTAGAAATAATATACTTCTGGTTCCTGATGATACTAAGGTCAGCTGCCTCCTTCTCTCAAACCTTGCCCAGGGAGTGCCACCGAAAACCAACTTGGTAGTAGAGTGGCAGTGGATAGAAGGAAGTGAGAATATGCCAAGGTGTTGTCTTGCTGGGAAGGAAAATATCAATATTGATAAGCTTTAGAAATGGACAAGGGAAATTAACATAAATGAATCGTAATAATTATGGATAACCACTGGCAAAGAAAAAGTTTATAGTAACTTTCAAACCGGCAGGAAAAAAAGTATGGATTTAATGAAAGTCAGAAAAAGAGAGGAGAAAAAGAAGTAAAAATAAAATATGAAGTATTGATCAGGGTTCCATTGCAAATGACAGAGTTCACCCAGTAGATTTAAAAGAAACAGATTAACTAAGGTGATCAGATTGGTTTTAGACTCATTAGAAGCACTGTGAAGCAGACTCTACTCCAGGAATAACTCTTGAATCTCATTGCAAAACTAGCCTGGCAGGGGAGCTCCTGCCACCACTGCTCGTTCAAGGACCTCGCTGCTCAAGTTGCTTAGGAAAACTGCCAAGGTAGGAAGTAGCTGACATGCCTGTCAGCACCAAGAAGGCGGGAACTGACCTGGCACTAGGATTTCCACCGCAGCGGCCTCAAAAGAACTGAAATACCCCCACACACCTGCCGATATATTCAGAAGAGCCCAGTGGCCACCTCCTCTCAGGGCTCAATTCTACCTTCCATTTCTGGTTGACTTGCATCTTCCTGGCAGAGGCCACATGACATATGGAAATCCTAGCTGCAAGAGAGCCTGGAAATGTCTTCTCTAGCCTTCTAGCCTCTATGGTAGAAGAAGCCATTATGGAAGGAGGTTTGGAGGGGTGCTGAGCAGAGTCGATCTTCAGTATCTGCCACAGTCCACTCCATAGTTCCTCAGCATCCATTTCCACTCTACTTCCCATTCTTAAGCTTCCATAAAATGACCACAACATGCTACCATTCAACCTAATGCAAATGTATCTCAGTCAAACAAGAGCGTCCTTATCCTTACCTCAGAAAAAAATCCAAAGCCCCAGCAGTTCCTGCATCCCAGCTCCCGCTCCAGGGAGCCTGGGTGATAGTCACGTCTTCTCTAGTCACAATCCCATCTTGATATTCTGTAATCTATGCACTGAATTGTAAAGTTTACCACCAACAAACCACCCTTTACAAAATGGTAGAGGAGGAAAGAGGGACAATTAGCATTATCAATAAATATATGTATGACATAGAAAGGAAGAAAGAATTTATGGATAAGTATTATAATTTGTATTTCTGCCGTAGGTCATGAGGCATTTATAACATCCTTCCTCTACTGTCCCGTCCATTTTCCCTTTGTCTTCATCACTCAAGCTTCATTCAGGAGGAAGCTGAGCCCATGGTTGTCCTGATCATACTGGGTAGCTGTCATCTTCCATTAACTTTTACCACTGGCCATGGAAAGAGAAGGCACCCCAGAGGATTTCATGAAATCCAGAGACACACTTCTCCCCTTTCCCAATGTGTGGCAGCCACAGTATTTCTCCCTTGACAACCGGGATCATTCGCTCCAGTCAACACAGAACCACCTGCATGCCTTTATATTCCCTGTTCATCCAGGGCATGAGGAGCCTGAAATGGCCAGATGTGGGTCTCAATTTCCAAATCAGTAGGACCTCTGTGGTGTGCCCTGGTAGACACACTCTTCCTTTGCAGACTAAGACCTCTAAACTAGCAGAATTAGGGGAAGGGTAGCAAAAATTTTGTAAGTTATCCAGCCCAAGATTTCTAGATCTATGGAATCTGGAAAAGAGAGTAAGATCATCTCGCATTGGTTGCTGATTCAGAACATATGCTATCTTTAGGCCAGCACTTCAGATTCATACCAGGCTGTCTTCTAGCTGACACTAACCGAGCCCCAGCAGACCATGTCACCAACCCATAAAGCCAGATGATTCTGGTGATAAGAGTTTGTGACAAGACCAGTGAATCTCATACTCACCTGCCAATTTCTATACTTCTTTTGCTGAAAAGTGAGGTCTCTGGTCAGAATCGATGCTATCTGGACTACTGTGCTCTGGACTACTACGATGCTATTTGCAAATTAGACATTCAGTAAATCCACCAATATTGTTGCTGGCAGAAGCATGACCAGCAAAGAATGCAAACCCAAAGCTAGAATAAATGAGGGCAAATCTATGCTGCCTCTATAATGAAAGGAATCCAGTGTAACCAACCTGCCACCAGAGGGCAGGCTGGTCCTCTCCAGAGCAGGTACCATATTGAAAATACAGAGCCACTGCTGTTGACAGTTGGGCACTGAGCTGTGGTGAGGAGCCTAAAGCAGAGACTGCTAATAGCCATTCAATATCCACCATCGTCTTCTTCTTTAGTAAAATAACTCTGATGTTATTCAGGTCATCAATGTACCCAGCCAAAACAAAGATATTCCCAGCTTCCTTTGGTACTAGGTGAGCCCACACAACTAAGTTCTGGCTAATGAATTGTAAGTGGAGGTGTACCCTTTTTATCCTCCCACCATCCTTCCTTCCTGCTGCTTGGAATGCGTTTGCAAAGGCTAAAGCTCCTGGATCATAAGATGAACTTGAATCTAGAAGCTACAACTAAGAAGGCAGAAACTGGGGCTCTGATGACTGTAGAGTCCTAGACTAAAAGAGAGATAAAATTAGATCTTATTTAAATCACTATTATTTGGAGTTTTCTATAATATAAGCCAAACTGAATTGTAACTGATATATATAGTAAATAATATGAAAGGGAAAAATCTAAAATATAGCAATAATTACAATAAGTATAAATGGATTGAAGTATCTCATCAAAAGACAGAGAATTTCAGAAGACTTTTTTTTAAGCTAATAATATGTCATTTATAGCAGACTCACTTACAACAAAGGACTAAAAGATTGAAAGCAAGGCAAGGGTTCTTGTCTCAGGGCCCATGGACCCCCGCTGAGTCATTGGATAGAATTCAGGGACTCCGTGAACTTGGAGGGGAAACGTATACCTTTATTTTCTCTAACCTCTAACTCAAATTTAGCATTCCTATCACTTATATACGTAGATAACAAATCACAGAAATATTAGCAGTACCTGTGACCTTGTCGCCAATAAAAATCACAAATATTTTCACGTCACTTTATTGCAGTATCCCAAAATCTCTTTTACTCCTATCACAATTTCAAAATCACAGTTGTTATTAGGCCTACTGTTAGATCTTGTTATTTAATGCATTAACAAAAGTATATATAATATAATATCACAACTATTTTAACTATTCTGATAACTATTTCAACACAATTGGTTTGCTTTGTAATTTCATGCATTTAAAAATGTATTTTGAAAAGGCTTCATAGGCCTCACCAGGCTGCCAAAGGGGTCTATGGCACAATAAAGGTTAAGAACTCCTAAACTAAAGGGGATTTCCAAGATATTAACATTAATATCAGAAAAAAAGAGATAAGGTTTTTTAAAAAATCATGAGAAACAAAAAGGGACATTACACATGAATAAAATAAACAATACATCAAAAGGATATAATAATCACAAATAGATATGCACCAAACAATATAGCTTCAAAAAAATATAAAGCAACAACTGATACAAATCCATGGAAAATATGTAAAATGAATAGTTGTAGTTAGAGATTTTAAAACCTCCCAGGAACTAAGTCAATTAGACACAAATAAGAAAGGTATAGTTTTTTGAAGAGCATGATTGATAAGTCCCATACATCATATGGAACTTTATCCTCGACAAACCTGAAATACACAAATTTTCTAGTACCTATGGAGCAGTCACAAAGATCAACCATGTGCTAAGTCACAGATAAAGACTGGTATATCACAGATTTCAAAGATAATAACAGAATACTATATATAACTTTATGCCACCAATTTTGAAAATTTAGATGAAAAGGACAAATTTTTTTTTTTTAAAGATTTTATTTTTCACTTGTTCTCCCCAAAGCCCCCCGGTACATAGTTGTATATTCTTCGTTGTGGGTCCTTCTAGTTGTGGCATGTGGGACGCTGCCTCAGCGTGGTTTGACGAGCAGTGCCATGTCCGCGCCCAGGATTCGAACCAACGAAACACTGGGCCGCCTGCAGCGGAGCGTGCAAACTTAACCACTTGGCCACGGGGCCAGCCCCGAAAAGGACAAATTTTTAAAATAAAAAACACAACTAGTTTACTTAAACTGACTCAAGAAACAATAAAGAACCTGAACAGCTCTACAATATTTAAAGAAATCAAAATAGTTAAAGTTTTTCCTTAAGGAAAACACCAGGCTCAGGTTGGTTTTATAGGAAGATTCTTCCAAAAACATCAAGGAATAGATTATTCCAAACTTAAAGAAGTTCCTACAGAGGCTAGATAAGAGAGTTTTTAGAGGATACTGAAAAACGGATTTTAAAATTTATATATAAGAGCAAAGACCCCCCCCCCCTCAAAAAAAAGGTGGAGGTATTTGGCCTCCAGAAATCAATACTTTAGAGTTATAATAGTAAATACAGGTACGGTATGGGTGTAGGAATGAAAAAATTACCAATGGAACATAATAGAGAGTCCAAAATGATTCCCACTCATATACACAAATTTGAAATTTGACATAGCTGGCATTGTGGATCTCTGGGCAGAGGAAGGAGTATTCAATGAGTGGTGCTAGGATCCTTGGATATCCATATGGAAAAAAATTAAATTGGACCCCTACCTCACACCAGAACTAATAAAAATTAATCTCAGGTGAAGAAAAGACTTAAAAGTCAAAAGTGGAACTTTAAAATTTTTTGGAAAACATCTTCATACAAATCCCCTTTTGGATACTTGTGAGAGTGCCTCTGTTTACCCAGGGCTTGGATCACTGAATCTCAAGGTAAACACGCACATAATTTCACCCAAATCCTGCTAGATTGCACTCCAGAAGGCTATACTAGTCTGAAACCCCAGCAGCAGCACATGAGGGCCCCAGTTTCCCATCACCTTTGCCTACACTTAGCGTCCTCCTACTTTTTTTCTTTTTGCCATTCTGCTGGGTATAAAGTGACTTGTTTTATTTTCATTTCTGTGACTGTAAGGAAATTGAGCAAGTCCTTCCTGACATGTGGGTTTCCCCTTCTATAAACTGCCTGTTCATATGCTTTGTCCACCTCTTTATAGAGTTTCCTGTCTGTTTCTTGGTAACTTGCCGTAAGTTGCTTACATAATCGCTATGCTATTCGTTTGTTATTGTTCTAGTCAATGAAGGGGTTTTTTTTTTTTTCCAACTTTTCAACCTTCTGCCAGCTTCGTCTTTGAAGTCCTTAACTGAACAAAACTGCTTAATTTTTATGTGGCCAAGTTTGAAGACTTGAAAATTCGTAGAGAAGTTCTTTCCACCCTCATTCCTTCTGTAAAATACCTGTTCAAGTCTTTTGCCTGCTATTCTACTGAGATGCTTGTCGTTTTCTTACTGATTTTAAGAATTCTTGATATACCGTGGATCCTAATCCCTCTGGGCAGTGTGACCTCCCCGACATTTCTGGTCTACCCCACGCAGAGGCTGAGCACACTCCCAGGGTATGCGTAAGATGGGAAGCGATGGGCACGTCCAGGATCTCTCCACTAACGCTGGAGGAGACCTCTGGGGAGGCTGAGGGGGTAGGTGAGGCACTGTATCAGTTTCCTAGGACTGCCAGAACAAAGTACCGCAAACTGGATGGCTTAAGACAACAGAAATTTCTTCTTTCACAGTTCTAGGGGCTGGAAATCCAAAATAAAGGTGTCAGCAGGGTTGGTTCCTTTCAAGTCTGTAGGGGAAAACCTGTTCCATGTCTCCCTCCTACCTCCCTCTCTGGCGATGGCCAGCAATCCTTGGCATCCTTGGCTTGTAGATGCATTGCACCAGCCTCTGCCTCCGTCTGCACATGGCACTCTCCCTGTGTCTCTCTGTCGTCACACGACCATCTTCTTATGAGCACACCAGTCACATCGGATTAGGAGCCCACCATACTCCAGTATGGCCTCATCTTGTCAAATTATATTGGCAATGATCCTATTTCCAAATCAGGCCAGATTCTGAGCACTGGAGGTTAGGACTTCAATGTACCTTTAGGGGCTGATTCCCAAGAACCATCTTTGAGGGATCATCTTTGAGGCATGATTCAAACCATAACACCCACATTGTCCACTCTGAACATCCACCCATCATTTAAGACTTCTCTTAGCCTCCTGTCCTCTGGGAAGCTTTCTCCAGCCCACCTACCCATCGCTCCTCCTAGACAATTAATTATTCAGTGCTGTCACAGGACCCAGTACCTAATCACGTGTTACAGTGTTTTCTACCTGTCCATTGACTTGTCTGTCTCCTTCACTAGAGTATAGACTCCTCAAAGGCAGGTATCAAGTCTCATTCACCTCTGTTTCTCTAGTGCCCCGCACAGGGCCTGGCACACAGTTTTCATTATAATAGGAGCTAATACTTGTTGAGTGCTTACTATGTGCCAGTCACCGTGTTAAGAGCTTTACATACAATATCTCACTCAATTTTTACAACGATCCTAGGAAGTAGTATGTTAGTCTAGATGCCATAGGGCTGACAGATACAAAACAGAAAAGTTTAAGCAAGAAGTGAATTTATTGGCTCAATAAAAGGAAAGTCTAGAAGCATGCCTCAGGCATGGCTGGATCCAGACACCCAGAGAGAAATCAGGATTCCTTCCCTCCATCTCTCAGCTCTGCTTCTCTCTACCTGGCTTCACTTTGCAAGCAGGCTCACTCTACCCAGAGGGCAAGCTAGCCATCAGCAATAGTCACATCCTCTAAGCTTAGCCGCCACAGTGAGAGAAACCAACATTTCCAGCAGAAAGATGAGGTCTGTGATTGGCCATCCTGTGTCAATTGGCTATGCCCACCAGGGAGTGGAAGCACAGGGACTGGCAGCCCATCAAGAGGTTTGCCCTAAAGGAACCAAAATAAAATAAATGAGAAACCTTCCTGCGCAGAATAAGACTCTGGTCACCGTAAGCCACCATAGCTGTGTCCTGGAGTTGTCCCATTGTATAAATGAGGAAAGAGGGGCACAGAGTGACGAGCTAACTTGCCTAGGTACCCAGCTGGTAATAAGAGGCAGAAGGAGGATTTAAACTGATTGGCCTGATGCCAAGGCCTGCACTCCTCGCCAGTCCACCACACCAGCTGCCCATGCGTTCTGGGATGGACAAGAGCCCATGATTCCGACGGAGGCAAACAAACCCGAGTCTGAGAGGCACCTCTGATAGCCACGAGTTCAGTGTCGTCATCAGTAAAATGCAGGCAGTAAAGTGGCCAGTATCTACCTTGGGGTGAGGATCACATGAAATAATTCAAGTCCTGCATTTCGCACACGGCCTGGCACGTGGAAAGAGCTAAGCAAGTGTTGGGTACTATTATGACTAACTATTCATTGAATGACTAAGTGAGCGAGTGGTATCTGAGCTCTAATACGGGGACTCTGGGTGGTTCTCTTCACAGAGGGAAGGCCTGGAGGTGGGTTGAGGAGGGCTTTGGGGCCTTGACAATCTCTGCCACCACTCAGAATACCCTCCTTGCATATTCCTATTCTTTGAGTTAATTCTTCAGGCAATTAATTTCTCTTGCTTTTATGTAAAGTAGAGATTAAAGCGTGTTTAGAAAATGCTGTTAATATTATTGATCTATAATTTAGCTCTAAGAAAGTCTGAAGGCCCACTCTCCCCTTCTGTCCAGATGGCCACCTGCTATAAGATGGCCCCTTCTATAACGAAATCTAGAGCTACTGTTGGCTCCCAAGCTCCATGCAGCTGGGTTTGCAACGGGCACCGTCCCCATTTATGACCATGTGCAGGAACAGAGTTTTGAAGGTGCCCAGGTCTGTCATAATTAGCCTGGAAGTCATCCAAGTTCTCCTGGAAGTGTGCAGCCAAGAAGTTGAGCCCTGGGCCTGGGAAGAACTGGGTTGAGCTGGGGTGAGTCAAGACAAGGCAGGGGACAGGAACAGGCCTGGCAGGCCAGCAGGGCACCATAACTCTTCTCCCAGTTGTAATTATACTTGGCCACCAAAAGCTATAGAAGTATTCCCATTTTGAGTGGGTCCCCATGGTCCCAGGACATCCTTTGATTTCTTCCCTGGGGGGAAGGGCCTTTGGGGTGTCTGGGCAGTGCCGGAATAGAGGAGACAGGAGAGCATTCCCCACGGATTCTCTGCCAGCCCTGCCTCAGATCCAGGAAACCTCTCTGGATGCCAAAGGTATAGATCCAGCAGGAAAATGCAATAGTGACGAGAGGAAACCAGCTGCTTCTCTGAGGGCTGGATGTGCGGAAGGGGTGTGGGGGGACTCAGAAGTGGGGAAGGAAGGGGGGGGAGGAGGAAATGAGGCAAAGTGCCAACTCTCCAGTGGCCCAGCTGAGTCTCTACGTGGCTGGGAGCTCCAGGCCCAGGACACAGAGGAGCCAGGCTGCAGGATACAGGGATGCTGGGCTGCACAGCACAGAGATGTCAGCATGCAGGACCTGGAGACGCTGCCTCATTTTCTGCCCCTCGCCTGCTGTTCCCCGTTCCCTTCCTCGCCTTCCGTCCACGCCCTCGGAGAAGCTGCTGATTTACTCCTGCTCGCCGGGGGTCTGGGGACGCTGGGACACCTCTGGACACTCTAACTGGTGTTCTGCCTTCCTAGGTGATCTTGGCCGAGTCTGTTAATGACAATAACCTAATCTGCATCGAGCCACAAAGGGAGCTCACACCATGATGTCACAGGGTCCTCCAACCACGCTCGCTGTACACACGTTATCTCATTCGATCCTCACAACAGCTCTGTGAAGCGCTGTCAGGGCACCACTTTACAGATGAGGGAACTGAGGCTTAGGGGGTGGTATGACCTCCCCAATGTCGTATGGCTGATAAATGGCAGAACTAGAATTCAAACTAGGTCGACTAAACTCCAACACTCAAGCTTTTCCATGATCCCAGGACAGAGAACAGAGGTTAACACTACCCTCACCGTGGAGACGAGGGAACTGGCTCAGAGAGGTCAAGTAACTCGCCATCCATCACACATGTGGAATGTGGTAGAGCCAGGATGCAAACCCACTTCCTTTCCCACCAACCCAATGTTCATTCTGCCAACAAAGCAACGAGAAGGCCCAGGTAGAGGATGTCTGAGGTTCCCTCCGGCTGAGATAATTATTGAATTCTGTGTTGAGACAGGGAGGAGTTGGAAGGGGAAGGGGTGAAATAAGGAAGCTCCCCAATCTTACTGCTGCCCTCACGTTCCCTGTCTTGGGAATGTGGCTGCCCCAGCCCTGCCCTTTCAGCCTCATCCCTTCATTCAGCAAAGGAGAGAAAAAGTCATTCAACAAACTGAGAGTTTTCAACCCTTGGACTTTCTAGACCTCATGCCGATCCACCCAACAGCGTCTTCCCTGAGGAATATGTGTCCACAGTCACCTCCTACATGGTGGCACCCATCCCCTCACCCACTCACCCATCAGTGAGTCAGCAGTGAGAACCGTTCCTAAGGGAGAGTGTGAAAGACACATCCTTCCACACGGGGACACACACCAGCTCAGCCCTACACATCATCCCCTCTGGCTCCAAACTGCTGGAGGCTCCTCTCCCTGGTCTGGCCCTGCCGCAGGGACACACCCGGGGGGAGGAGCTGCCGTCTTAGTCTTAGTGGGGCCCAGCCTCGCCAGACAGCGAGCTCTTGTTTCCTCTCCTCCACCGGCTGGAACCGACATGGCCCAGGAACGTGCCGCCTGCGCCCTGGAGCCCGAGCAGGTCCAGCAGCTGCTGCTCTCCTGCCAGGAGGCCAAGAAGTCAGCCTACTGCCCCTACAGTCACTTCCCTGTGGGGGCCGCCCTCCTCACCCTGGACGGGAGGATCTTCTCGGGTAAGGGCGGGCGCCTGGGGACCCATCCCCGGCAGCCTGGATGGGGAAGTCAGAGGAGGACAAGCAGACAAGCGAGAAGGACGCGTGGGAGGCACAGGCCAAGAAGAGGGCAGCTCTGAGAGGGCAATGCTGCCTCTCGCCCCTGCTCTGGATGCTGTCCGACACGGGGGCTTGAAGGTCTCAAGGAGCCCCAAAAACCCATCTGCTACTTAAATCCAAGGGCTTTCGATTCTTGGAGGACTGGGAAGCCGGAGGTGGGATGAGGAAGGGAGCTGGAAGGAGAGGCCGGAATGGGAGGCATCGGCAGTCCTCATGTCCTGGGGGGGAGAGGGTTAATTCTCTCTGAGCCCTCCTGTGTCCGGACCCTGCTAAGGCCCCCACAAGTTCTGTCAGCAAGTCCACCCCTCCGACCCACCGACCCAGGTGTTACGCCCATTTTTCAATGCAGAAACTGAGGCCCAAAGAGGTGACACAACCTGCTCAAGGTCACACGGGGACACTGGTGGTGGAACCCATGGCTGGGGTCCCCAAAACCCTGCTTTTTCCCATCACCCACCATGCTGGCGGATGGCTGGGGGAGAAAGCCAGGAATCCAGGTCAGGCGGCTTGTTGATAGGGTGCCGGCCTTGCAGAGAGTCTTGGAGGAAAGAGCCAGGATGGGTTTGGTGACCAGCAATGAGTGCTGGCCTGGCGAGGTGGAGACAGGAATCTGAGTCAGCATGAATCTGTTCCTAAGCAACTTTCCTTTGTTTTGTTGGTTTGTGGGGTTTTTTATATGCTTTTTGGTGAGGAAGGTTGGCCCTGAGCTAACATCTGTTGCCAACCTTCCTCTTTTTCTTTTTCTCCCCACAGCCCCAGTACATAGCTGTATATTCTAGTTGTAGGTCCTTCTAGTTCTTCTATGTGGGACGCCACGTCAGCATGGCTTTTGAGCAGTGTGCAGATCCACGCCCAGGATTTGAACTGGTGAACCCCGGGCGCCCAAAGCAAGCATGCGAACTTAACCGCTATGCCACTGGGCCCACCCTTGTTTTGTTGGTTTTATAGAAAAGCTCACTTGAGCAAAAGTTCACACTTATTTTTGCTAAGTTAAGGGGGATTCTCTTTCAGGATGGTGGGGAACATGGTGTGGAGGTGGCTGGTAAGCCATGCCCCTCCCCACCCCTCTCCTTCCCACGACCACCCCAGGGCAGATGAGAATTGGCACAAAGGGTTGGATGGGAGTGCCCAGTCCCGGTGCCTAGCCTTCTCCTTCCGCTTGGCAGCAGGTAGTTAAAGGAGCAGAGACTCCCACATGTGCATCTAACTGGTCACCCCCAGAACCCTGGGACAGGTGTGAGCCACTCACCCCCGCTGCTGCTCAGCTGTGAGGCCACTGGGGCCCCTGCCTCCCCTCCGATAGTGCCCCTTCTGGGCTCTCCTTGATGTTCGTGTTATCTCTTTGTCTTTTGAGGTTCTGTCCAATTTCATGAGTCACCTGAGTCTTAAACAGCTTTGAGCTGGAGAAGTAACCTTGAGCGAGTGCTAACACATGGAAGGAACGTGCCTAATGTTACCCGTCTAACCCTTACAAGCCTGCAAGGTGGTCGCTATATCCCCACCTTGCAGAGAAGGAAACAGGCTCTGGGAGGTTGACCCGTAAGCCCACAGAGCTGGAATGTGAACCCTGAGCTCCTCTGACTCCAAAGTCTGCTACTCTGAGGGGAATAAAGAATCTCTGCGTCCCATGTGGAAATTCAGGCCTGGCCTGGTGGCTCAGATGGGTATTAAACATTAACCACTATCACAAACAACATTGCCACCCACCCTACCCCATGGCTCCAGGACCATGCACACGGAATCAGCTATTGCTTCTTTCCAACGCCTCCACATCCCCTTCAGATGGTATACAGGGAGGGGCCCCCTCCATCCTTGCACTGATTCATTCATTCAACAAGTATTCACCGAGCACCAGTTACGTGCTGGGTAACGTACCAGGTGCTGGGGATATCACAGAGAACAGAAATGACATAGTCCCTGCTCTCGAGGAGGTCCCTTCCTCTTACGCAGGCCATGGCTCAAAGTGGGAGCCTCACCTGATGACTGTGGGAGTGAATGAATGAAGTGAGCAGGAGGGTAGCCTATTTAAGTCGCAGGGAAGAACCTGGTGTCCCCAGAGAAAGGGCTGTGCAGTGGGGCTTTAGGGAGGCCCTATGGGATGGGGCGAAGGCTCTGGAGTTAGAGGCTCCTGGGTTTGAATCCTGGGCTGCTGTTTATCGGCTGTGTGACCCTAGCAAGACCCTTCCCCCTTCTGAGTGTCAGCTTACACGGTTGTAATGGGAGGATCACTAAGCCGGCTTTTCAGGGCGGCTGTGATCGGAGCGGGCTCGCCTGGCCTGGCGTGGCGGCCAGGGTCCTGCCTGATTGCTGGAGCCGCGCCACCTCCAACAGTGCATGTGTTGACTCTCATCCCTGGCTGTGGGGCTTTAAAGGAGCTGATGCCTGTAAACAGATTAGCACAGGTTCTGGCCCACAATAAGAATGTCACAGATGATGGCTGCTTCTACTTCTCCTCTGAAAGGGATGATGATGATGACTGGGAGGCAGATTGTGGAGGGCTTTTGAAGGCTGAGCAGAGACACCGAGATCTGATGAGGTAGGAAGTAGGCAGCCAAGGAATGTTATTAAGAAGAAGAGTAACACAAGAGTGGTGTTTGAGGACAATTCATCTGTTAGTACTCAAGGAGGGCAGAGGCAAAGAGAGTGTCAGGGGGACAATGTCTGTCTTGTTCACTGACCTGTCCACGGTGCCGGCACCTTGCCTGGCCTATACTGCGTCCTCAGGTAAGGTTCAGTGAACGTGTGAATGAATCGCTCGGACTAGGACAGTAGCAGGTAGAATGAAGAGGAAGGAAAGGTCTCAGAGATATCGTGTGGGACAAATGGACCGGGCCTGGGATGGGCAGTATTAGAAACAGAGGAAAGGAATATTGTTCTAGGATTTCCAGCCAGAGCAGCCAGGGAGTGACGAGGCACTGACCGAGGTGGGACACTGAAAGCAGAGCTGGCTGATACTGGGGACATGACGGGCAGGAACCAAGAGCAATATTAATAGACACCATGGATTGAGCGCTCACTAAGCTCTTCGTATGAAAGATCTCTTGTAATGTGACAGCCACTATGTGAGGGAGGACAATGAGTGTCACATGCATTAGTCAGAGCACTTTCAGTTGTAAATGAGAGAAACCCCCCGGAACCGTAATGGGCAAGGGTAGATGTTGTCTCAGAAACAGTTGGATCCAGGAACTCAGATGTCACCACGCCCTTCCTTATCCTTCTGGGTGCTGGTTTCTTTCTCTTACCCTGCAGGTGGACTTTCTCCAGGCATCAGGGAACATAAGTGCAGGCTCGAGATGGAAAAATTCCAGGAAGGGCTCGATTGCATGTGCTCATCCCCGGACCAATCACAGTTGTGAGGGAGTACTGTGATGGGACCTGCTGATTCGCATATCCTCCTTGATGGGGGTCTGTACCCACAAGGACTGTGGAGGTGCCAAGCAGACCAAAACCATTGCCAAACGCCCCACGTTTTATAAATGAGCTATCCAAGATTCAGTTTGATCTGATTCCAAATGCCACACTCTTTCTGTTGCAGGGTGGATATGCGGATGGGGCAGAGAGTCGTGATGAGGAGAGGGGAACCAACGGAGGACCTTCCCCAGAATCTCTGGATCTCCTTACTGAGATGGAAAGGGAGGACAGACGGCAGTATGGCAGGGCTTGGAGGGGAGAGGACCTTGAACCACGGAGGAAACCAGATAGGGCATCAGGGGGTGATCCAGAGACATTAGGAAGCAGAGAGGGCACAGCGGTATTTAGACGCTGTGAGTTTACAGCTTATAGTGGGACAGGTCTGCCCAGTCCTGCGACTTTCTCCAGCTGCACAAAAGACCAGCCCCTCGTGGAATTTCCCCACCCAGAGGCAGCTGGTGTTCCATCCAATTCAAAAGCAGGTCTGGCTGCAAGGACAGCCTTTCTGTCACGATCTCGTAATAACGATCATTTTCCCTCTATTACCCCCAACCCTGCCCAGGCCTTGTGGCCCTCGCAGATGGGCCACCAGAATGGTAGTTCATAGCTACAACAACTACCTTCTGTGACTGCTGTCGGGAGAGCCACAGAGAGAGGAGGAGCTGGGTGAGGTGAGGACACAAAGAGAAGCCTTAAGATGGGACAGAAGCGGGACTGGGCAGGGGAAACGGAGCCAGCCCAGGGCCTCCCAGGTGGCAGCCCTCAGCCAGGGTCTGTGGAAAGCCGATGAGAGATGGTGGAGGAGAATCACGGAGGACCGCTCTTTGCTGGCTCCACACAAGGGATGAGAGTTTCTCTCCTCAGCTCGAGCCCTTGGTCTATCTCTCCCTCCCTCTCTCTAGAAGGACTACGGCGCTTTATACATGCCATCGCCATCTAGGGAAAAAAGCACTTTACTGGATCAGCTGTAATGAATTCTGGGAGGAATGAACAACATTTACAAAGACACTTGAGGGGGCCAGCCCAGTGGCGTAGCAGTTAAGTTCATGCACTCCACTCCAGCGACTGGGGTTTGCAGGTTCAGATCCTAGGCATGGACCCACACAGCTTATCAAGCCATGCTGTGGCAGGCATCCCACATATAAAGTAGAGAAAGATGGGCACAGATGTTAGCTAAGGGCCAGTCTTCCTCAGCAAAAAAAAGAGGAGGATTGGCAGCAGATGTTAGCTGAGGAGTAATCTTCCTTAAAAAAAAAAAAGACAAGGATATCCTGGCTAATTGCTGAATCCAGCTTGCCTTGGCTAAGCCTTCAATCTGGCCCTTCACCCGTCTTCCCCAGATCAGCCCCCACCCTCCTGATTCCTCCCTGGGCTCCCTTTCTCCTCCACGTCACTCTTTGGTGCTTTATATTACCCTCTCTGCACAGCGGTTGACTTACTGCAGGCCCCTCAGCCCCACCCACAGCACTTCCAAGTGAGTCAAAGCAGGCTCCCCAGACCAGCTTCCTCTCCTTGCAGCCCTGCCCACCTGCCACACCTGGGGTTCATCCATTGGTGCACTCCATTGTCACTCAACAGTGGCTCATTACAAGGATGAGCTTCACTAACACCTCTGAGTCTGAGTTAGGATAATGCATACGTGAAACTGCGTTGCATTGGCAGTGGGCAGGGGGGCAGGAACACGGAGAGAGTGTAGTCCTCAAGCACGTGGACATGACGTTTCTCTAGTCCTTTGATTCTCAAATGTGGTCCCAGACCCCCAGCCTCAGCACCTCCTGGGAATTTGTTAGAAATGTGAATTCTTGGGCTCCAACCCAGACCCACTGAGCAGAAACTCCAGGGGTAAGGCTCAGATATCCGTTTTAAGAAGCCCTCCAGAGGATTCTGATGCCCACATGCTTGAGTGTGAGAACTGCTGCTCTAATCTTACTAAGATCCCTCAGAAGAGAGAGTGGGCACAGGCCGCGTGCCATGCTCTCCTGCCCTGCTCTCTACTCTGGGTGACCGGGTCAGAACTGCCTCTTTGTGAACTTTTTCCTTGCTGATGTCTAGATGACATCTGACCCCAACCCTGGCTTAAGCACCAAACCACCTCAAAACATGGCCTCACCGAAATGCCAGAAAGAAAAAGGACAGTCCTTGTATCCGACAGGCCAGGATGTGAGTCCTGGCTCCCCGCCACCAGCCTCAGCTCTTACCCTCTGCAGAATGGGGTTATAGCAGGAGCTGCCTTACAGAGTCGTTAATGGGATTAATGACATAGTGCAGAGCAAGTGTTCCGCAGAGTGCCTGGCAGTAAAAGGAAAGCAATTAGAGAAAAGAATAGCGGCTGGCCTAGCAGTGCAGCGGTGAAGTGCGCACGTTCTGCTTCGGCGGCCTTGGGTTCACCGGTTCAGATCCCAGGTGCGGACATGGCACCACTTGGCACGCCATGCTGTGGTAGGCGTCCCACGTATAAAGTAGAGGAAGATGGGCACAGATGTTAGCTAAAGGCCAGTCTTCCTCAGGAAAAAGAGGAGGATTGGCAGCAGATGTTAGCTCAGGGCTAATCTTCCTCAAAAAAGAATAAAAGAAAGCAATTAGTAATAATAGCACCATCATCATAGTATTATTTGGTCCAATCTTCTAATTATGGATTCCTCACTTGGCACCATCCCAGCCCGTCTCGTGTGTGTTTTGGAGGAAGTGAAAGCAACACCAGGAATGGAATTGGTTTGCCTAGATAGACGACAGCCTGTTTTCCAGGCTTAGGGAAGCAAAACAAATTGTTTGGCCTTTCAGATTGCAGTTCATGGCCAAGGACTTCCTCTTTTTTCCTTGTTTTTAAAGCAAGACGGAAATTACGCTTGAACTTGTGAGACGCCCCAAATACAGTTATTCCCTTGCATCTCAGAGCTCTAGCACTGAAGTGGGAAATTTCATCATTTGATAATAAGTAACTGGGAGGCTCGTTGGCCCCACTGTTCTAGGCCCTGGGCATGCTGCAATGTACAGCATAGACAAAGTCCCTGCCCTCAGGAAGTTTACACTACAATGGAGGAATTAGATAATAAAGACATATATTTAGGAAGGTGTTAAGTGCTATGAAGAAAATTAAAGCAGGATAAATGGATTGAGAGGGTTGGAGGCAGTGGTGGGAGGAAGCAATTTTAGATAGGGCAATCACAGAAGGCTTCTCTGAGGAGGTGACATTTGAGCAGAGACCTGAGTAGAGCCAGCTATGTGCATATAGAGAGTAAAGAGTTCCAAGCAGTGGGAACAGCCAGTGCAAAGGTCCTGTGGCAGAAGCTTCCTAGCCATCCTTGGGAACAGCTGCAAGGCTAATAGGCCTGGAGAGCAAAATGAGATGAGGTCCAAGAGGTAGGCAGGTTGGCACTATATTATGTAAAGGCTTGTAATCCTGGAAAGGATGTCCAAGTGCCTGAAGGACAGAAATAGGGCCACTGTCATGCCTTGTCTAGACGGAGCAGAAGCTCAGTCACCCAGGCCTACCGCCACCAGAACGCTGACTTTCAGGCAATTAATCAGAGCACTTAGCAGGCTTTGTACTGACTGCTTTACACGCGCCATCTCAACTCATCCTCACTGGAGGCCTCTGTGGAGGGCACTGCCATTGTCAGCTCACGGATGAGGACACTGAGCCTCCAGAAGGTTCAGTCCCTTCCCCGAATTCTCAGAGCCAGTAGGACAAAGGGTCGCAGGGTAGAACCTCGGGGCTCTTCCTACAAAGGCCTCTCTGAGCAGCAGGGCTTGTAAGCGTGCTGCCTTCTGAAACAACGCCTCTCTCTTTCTAACCGGCCTGTTGAAATCTTGCCCACAGGAAAGGAAGGTTTCTCTGTATGAGGCCATTCCGCACTTCACACGCAGACACGGGCAACCGTCCTGACAGACTGGGCCTTCTGCAATTTGGCTATTTGCTTTAGCAGCTCCTCCATAAAACCCAAGATTTATATGAATCACATTGAATAGGGGAAGTGCCCACGAGTCAGGGACACGGCAGGGCTGGGAGGATTGCTAGATGGAGAGTGGGGAGCAAGCCTGGCAGGAATCTTAATCTGGGAGAGACAATGAACCAATTAAAAAAAAATAAGGGGCCAGCCCGGTGGCATAGTGGTTGGGTTTGCACACTCTGCTTTGGTGGCCTGGGGTTCGCAAGTTCAGATCCCGGGTGTGGACCTAGCACCACTCATCAAGCCGTGCTGTGGTGGTGTCCCACATAAGATAAAGGAAGGTTGGCACAGATGTTAGCTCAGGGCCGATCTTCCTCACACACACACACAAAATTATTAATTTAATTTAATTAAATAAAAATCTGGGAGAGGCAGAAGTCAAATGCAGTGAGGTCAAAGTCAGCAAAGGTGGGAAGGGCAGATGTGGACGGGCAGGCAAGGATGGGTTTAAAGGAAGTCTTTTCAGGTGGCCATCAGGAACCTGTCTGGGGAGTCTTGCTGGGGAGCAAGAGAGATGTATTCATTTATTCACTTAACTTTCATTGACCCAGCAGAGAGGCCGAGCAATAAGGGGCCAGCTGTCCTGGCCACTGTAACTCACATGTGGATATGAACAAATGCTTGGCCAAAGCAGGTGGGCAATAAAAGTTAACCACTCCTTGATCGCTCCCTGTCCTGCATCCCAACTGTATTGACAGATTTCTTTATGGTTGCAAGTGATAGAAATGCAAGTGAACTATTTTAGACAAAAGCAGAGTGTATTGGCTCATATAACTAACTATAGGAAGAGCTGGAGTGTGGCTGGGCCTCAGGGACAACTGGCACCAGGCCGGACTTTTCTGGCCATCTCTCATCTCATCTCTCATCCGTTCTTCTGAATGTCCATTTCATTGTCTCCTAATGATCTCCTCCATAACGAATGGAAACTAGGCCACCAGCAGGACCCAGGTCCACACTCTTAGTCTCACAGAGGAACTGTATTTCCTGCATGGAGAAGAACTCTGATTGGCCCAGTGTGGGTCAGGTGCTCATCCTTAGACCAATAAGAAGGTCATGTGAGAAAGGGTGGCCACTCCCACTTGAACTACGCACTGAGGAATGAGGTAAGACTCATTCCCCAGAAAAAAAAAAAGGAGGAAAAAGTGCTAAATTATCAAAACAATAAATGCTCAGTATAGTCTGCTCTTTGGTGCCCAGGATACACACCTGCCCTTCTTCCCAAAAGTGTAATTCCAAATCTGTCCCCACCTAACCCCACACAGCCTGTTAGTGAACACCCCCTGGTACCCCAGCAGGAGACTTGCAGCGAAGGTACCCAGCTGTCCAGGGACATCCATTCTCCTCCATCAGTGGGACAGGAGTGCCCGTGATCCTGAGAACCGTGACAATGGGTAGGGGGTTAAAGGATTAATTTGTGATTAATTTAACCCCTCCTCCTCACACGTCGATGTGAATAAGGAAGGAGCAGAAAAATAGGGGACAAAAATATATGAGTAGAGAATGACCAAACACTTTCCAAATTTGATAAATACAGGAGGAACAAAATACTGCATAATCGCAATGAAAGCTCAGACTTAGAAAAAGGGAGTGTAACAGGTGAGGAACAGACTAAGTTGAGGAAACAAACGCAAATGCCGCGACTCGAACAAGACCCCTGCTCACTCGGGTCTCTCCTCTAACAGAGCAGAGCAGGGCTGGAGTCTGGGCATGCGGACTCTTCTGCTCCCCTCAGCTCTGCAAGGTGGTTCAGGAGATCAGCTTCCTTCTGTCTTGATGTCCTGCCGTCCACAGAGTGGTGTCCTCATCCCCCTGTTCAAAACTGGCACACGTCATCACATCCATGTTCCAGCCTCTGAGAAAGGGAAAGATGAAGCGGGGGGCAAGCCACGTCCCCAGAAAGATGTCATGTAGAAGTTGCACCCATCACTTCTGTCCACATCCCATTGGCCAAAACTGCGGGACTACACGCCTCCAGGGAGGCTGGGAACTGTATCTCCAGCTGGGTAGCCATGTGCCCAGCCAAAGTGCAGTGGATTCTGTTGGGAGAGGGAACACTGGGAATGGTCTTTGCCACAAGCCCCCTGTGGCCTGTAAATATCTGTGCACATCCTTCTTCCCACACATAGGACCCACTTCCCACCCCCTCAAGGGAGGCCACCCAAAGTCTCACCCAGTCACTGCTCCAGCTCCAAGAGTAGGATCTCATGGTGGTGCACAGTCCCCTTCCTTGGGTCCAGATGTGGCCCTGCTGTTTTAGTGGCCCGAACACTAAAAAGTAATCGTCTGCCCGCCACTTCACACCCACTCCTGCAATACACGACATGAAGCCGGAAGGGATAACAGTCATCAAATCACCTGTTAGGAAAAGGGGAGAACAGAGAGCACACGGCGACCACTCGTCCACGCAGTTATCACCCTCGCCGGGCAAGAAGGCTGCAGACTCCCTGCTCTGGCGGACACTCTGCCTCTCTTTTCTGCTCTGGGGGGAACCTCCTTGTCCACTGTCCGCTGGGGCCCCTGGCTTGGCCCTCTGGGAGCTTCTTCCTTGACCATTATTATCCTCAGGCCCACATCTGCGTGGGGGTTGGAGAGAACGCCCTCTTTGGGGCTATACAGCTCTCTCAGCTCACTTCCGTTGGTGGAGTTATGGGGGTCTAGAGCTTTATTTAGGGATGGAGAAATCACAGGATTTTGTAGGCCAGACTTTTGGCTTCTTTGGCTCTCCAAAATACCATAAACTTGGAAACTTTCCGGTCTCTTTGCTTCCAATCCCTTTCAGACAGGAGTGCCACACCCAGAGATCCTTGCTGGACACGGTTCTCAAGCTACCAACTCTCCTTTTTCACTAACTGGCTTTCCTGCCCAGCCCAGCCCTGCTGCCTCATTTAAACACTAGCTACCTTGAGGTACCAGAAACAAAAGGCTGGGTGGGAAGATGACATTCTTAATCAGAACTTTGCCACAGAGCTGACTCCCATTGCCACTGCCAGGTAGAAAAATCCTAATGATCGGTGACGTGGTCTGCCTTCTGGGTTATTGCAGGGTGGGCCTTCACCAATCTGATGGAGTGGCAGGGGCCCTCAGCTTTCCACCTGCCGTGTCTGTATTTTCTTCTACATTGCCTAATTGATAGGCCAAGGCCACATGTTGTAGACTTTTATGGTAAACCCGCATCCCACCTTCAGTCTCTGTATTAGTCAGATAGAGGTTAAGCTGCTGTAACAAAAATCCCCAAGTAAAATGACCCAAACATGGCAGAATTCTTTTTCTCTCACGTAACAATTCAGAGTAGGCCGCGGGTCCAGGGCAAAAGGCAGCTCAACTCTGAGCCATGAGTTGACCAGGACACCAAGTTTCTTCTGTCTCATTGCTCCTCCATCCCCATGACCACAAACCACATGGTCAAAGCTGTCACCCCATCGCAGCCTGTGGAGAGGCAAGGAAAGGAAGTAAAGAGTGAGCAATCTTCTTACAAAAAATGTGATCCAGAAATCTCTTTGGACCACATATTGGCCAAACTTAGTCACATGGCCACACTATGCAGCAAGGGAGTCTGGGAAGTATAGTCTCTGGCTGAGTGGTCATGTGATCCACCATATTGGAAGGGGGGGGTCACTTGTATTACTTAAAGGAAGGAGGAGAAAATGAATACCGGGGAACAATTACTGTCTCTGCCTCAGGGAGAAAGGCAAGCTGCGAAGGGTGATACAGACCATATAACATATCCTGATGGCCAGGGGAAGGCCCAGCTCCTGGAGCCATTTGTCCATGGCCTTCCCTCCCTGCATATGGGGAGTTTCTTAGTCAGTCAACCTGGCTATGCCAACGTTTTATCTCCTGGGAGCAGGCGTTGCCCTCTGTCCCCCAGGGTCACCCCTGAGAGGGACACTGGGGAGGACTTCCTGACTGCAGGCTGTGCCACCTTCACAGCCTACCTCTCACGAGAAGCCTGGGGTTGCCTTAAGTCTTGTGCAATCACAGACACCTTTTGCAAAGCTTGGGTGTTTTTCTTGGGTTAGTTTGATGGTTTTGACAGTTTGTTTTGAAACACACGTCACATAGAACCCTGGTTGATCTCTGATAGCTGATAACCAGCACCAAAAATTTTGCCTAGGCCCAATCTTTGAATCAGGAGCCCCTCCCGCCACCACTGCCACCAGCCTGCAACCCACCCTGTGGCTTCTGTCTCTTAGATTCAGGGCTGGGGGTCTGGCTTACCTTCTTAAGCTTCGGCATCTCCCTTGACCTTGACCTCCCCTGGGGAGATGAGGCCGGGTTCATACGCCCTGTTAGGCTGCCCCTGCTCCCAGGCTGTGCTTCGAGATGGAGGCCTTGGGTAAGTGAGGAGAGAGGGCATTTCTTGGGCAGGGTCCCTGCCCCAGTGGGTCACAGAGTCTCCTGCCCTGGGTCAAATTGCCTTCTCCTTCTCCCCACCCCATTCAGGGCAACAGGTCCCTCCCTGCCCTGGGATGGGGCAAGCCTCTTGCTCAACATGTGCAACAGGAAGGGCTTCCGCTCACTAGGCGCTCCTCTCTTCTCAGGGTGCAACATAGAAAACGCCTGCTACCCTCTGGGCATCTGTGCTGAACGGACTGCCATCCAAAAGGCCGTCTCAGAAGGGTACAAAGACTTCAAGGCAATTGCTATCGCCAGGTGAGTGGGACAGGCGGGTCGCAGCAATATCCATTCATCTGTCCAGCCAACATCCACCACGCACCTATCATTCATCCATTCATTCACCTAACATATGCTTATGCCGCACTTCGTAAGTGCCAGACACCTTATAGGACGCAGGGCTGAGCGCTGAGGATAAGGAGATAGATAAGAAACAGACTCTGCCCTCGGCGAGCCAAAGAGTAGGGAAATAACCAAGGCAACTTGAAGACAAGGCAGGTGTGTTTTTGTTCTGATAACGGCACAAAGGGCAACAGAAACCCCATGAGATACAACAGAAAAGCAGCACAGAAATCCTCAGCTGCAGGGACCTAAGAATCACCTGGTAGGGACTCCCTGCGCCCCGTTTTACAGCTTAAGAAACTGAGGCCCAGAGAGGCTGAGCAACACTCCCAGGAGTTGGTGGCAGAGCCAGGACAAAACCAGATCCTTAGAGTCTCACTTCAGGCTCATCCCATTGCACCATGCTGTGCCGGGAACTCAAACGCCATTCCCCGCTCTCCTTGAGCTGACGCTGGGCCCCTTCATTGTGCCAGCTGACTCCTGCCCTGGGCGTCAATCGCCTCTAGTGCCAAGAACCAGAACACAAAGACAAGCTGGCACAGTGACAGCCAGGTAAACTCTGGTTATGGTTCCAACTCATCTAATCCCACCCAGGTTCCAGCTGAACCAGAGCACTGAGCAACACGCTCTCTGTGCCCCAAACATCACCATGCAAGTCCCCGCGTGCTACCCTCAAAGGATGCTCCTTGAGTTCTCATTGGCTCTGGACTCAGACTCAGTGGCTTCAGGATTCAAGCATGCGAAGGGCTCTTTGACTAATTCGGACCCCATCACACTCCTGATCTAACGGTGAATTGCTCTTGCGTGTACCTGTGCCTTGTCTCAGAGAGTCGTCTTAGCACGTTAATGGTGTGGGGGAAACGACATGGGAAATGTTGAACGCACCCGGAGAGAGACGGCATGGCCCACCCAATCTTGGTCTTTGGGGACGCCTGGGTGCAGTGCGTTCTCTCTTCCTTGCAGTGGAGCTGCACGACCTTTCTGGCAGAAATGCAAGCTGCGGAGATTGATGGGAGCTGTGTGACAGAAACGAGCTTCCATCTCTTTTATAAGATCTTAATCTCTGCCTCGGTCTGGCCCTGAGGGGGACCAGGTTATCGAAGGTTTTGTCCTGAGTAACTGGAGCCAAGGTGCACTTAGGGAGAAGGGCCCCGGCTTCCGAGAGCCCTCCCTGTGGCCAAGGTCAGGCCTGGAGTCCCTTCAGCTTTGGGAGAAATAGATGAGGCCGTGCTGGGAACATTCTGTGCGGATGAGCAGACATCAGGATGTGAATTACACTTTATTAAAAAAAAGTTGGGGAAGAATAACTCAATTGCAAAGCTGATCCAAGAAAATAATGATATTCTGGGGAAAAACAGGCCAAAGTCAAAGAAAGGATGATGGCACGGTAGCCTTGCTCTGTTTAGAATGTTCCAAATGAAAGGTGGTTTCTCTTGGTCATTATCTACTTTTAAACATGACCGGATATTGCTAGCAATGATTAGCAAATGCCCTTATTTACACAAAACCTGCATTTTTCTAGCACTCAATTGCTCTACTCCAGGGATCCAGCCCGCACCAGCATCCCTGAGGCAGAAATGCGGCCATTATTGCTCTAATGATTTGTTAAATCGAGAGTGTGGATTTAGAGGATGAAAGGATAGCGCCAACTCGCTTGTTAACGGGTGTGAACAGTCTGAGAGAGCCCTTTCGAAATCTGTGAGACGGGGACTGCAGAGCCCAGACGGGATTTTGCTAATTGGAAGATTAGCTTGTCCTGCTGAGGTCTTGGCTGGTTGAGTCTGATAAGCACGGCCCTAGTGTGTGACTAAAGTCAGCACAAGCCGCAGGAAACTATCCATGCCCAGCACAAGGGGGCAGAGGTAAACGGCGGGGGAGAGGGAGAAAGGCAGAAGCGTGGAGGGAAAGGCCTGATGGCCCCAGCAGGATCTGGGGTGCATCTTCTTCCAAGCTTTTAATTCTTCCATTTGGCAGGAACGTTGAGTCATGGGTAAAGCCCTGGCTCCGGGCTTAGTGAGACCTGGTTTCAAATCCTGCTCCCCTGCGGACCTCCGCTGGGCTTCACTAGGAAGCACGTTGCTGCTCCTCTCTGAGCCTGGCTTTTCATCTGTGAAGTGGAGGAGAGTAATACTTCCCCACTGGGCTGTTGCGAGGACTCGGGAAATTATTTCTGTAAGGCTCCTGGCACAGAGAATGCAATAATTAAAACTCTTGTTATAAGTTATCGTTATCACTTCTGCAAACTGCAAAACTACCGAAGGCAGAGGCCGCACATCCTGGGTTCAGATCCTGTTCTGGCACTCACCAGCTCTGTGACGTTGGGCAGGTCACGTCACCTTTCATGATCCGTAACACGTGGATGACAAGAGCACCTACATTCCTCTGCCTTATAGGGTTGTTAGGGGATGAAATTAATTAATGCACCTAAGGTCCTCAGCATAGTGCCTGGCACAGGGAAGTGCCATGTAAGTGTAAGCCATTATTACTATCGGCTGCCTCCCAGTTTCCAGAGCTACGCTGCTTGCATGCACCATCTTGTAACTTTTGGTGGTTGAACCCTAGGCCAAATCCAACTTCCCAGTGGAGTGTATGTTCACTGCCCACCCCCTCCAACTTGAAAACCCTAATGCAGCAGGTCATCTTGTCCAAGGAGCTATCCATTGGGCAGTTAGCCATGCATCTCACAAGACTGGGAAAGGAAGTGGTGATCTTGGCAAGGGCCAGATCATACAAGGCCTTACAGGCCAGGGAAAGGAGGCTGAATTTCACTCAGAGCACCTCTCCCATGGTGCTTCCTACAGTCTACCTGTGTTATGGCATTTACATGCAGATTTTATCTCCCCCTCCAGCCAGTAAGGGCCCTGAAGGCAGGGATTCTCTGCTTGGTCTTTGTTGCTCTTTCTCCCTGCCTGCCTAGCACTGAGCAGGCTCTCAGTCAACATGGGTGAAATGAAGTAAAAATAACACAGAGTCCAACCTCCAAAGAGCTTATGAGAGGCTCTGGCTGTAACACCTGTCACCTGGTCCTCACAAGGGTTAATTAGCTTCAGTAGACATCCAGGGCAGGGGTCCCCACCTTCTCATATCCCCATGGGTTTTTGTTCTGAAGCTGGCAGTGTGCTCAGAAAGGACCCCACCTTTCCATGGAGCAGAACCGTTCTTTGACTGGACCCCCCCACCTACAAAAGGGAGTTCTCAGGAGGATTAAATAAAACAGCACCCCAGCCCTCTGCCCTCAGCTGCTCTATCACACTCACGACATCTACCTCTAGCCCCACTTCCTGCACGGCTGGTCAGTCAGTCGGTCGGCTGTCCGGCTCCCCTCAATAGTCAAAAACTCCTGCATGCAGTGAATTCATCTGTCCGTTCACTGCTGCATCCCCAGCACCCACAGTGCTGGGCATATAGTACATGCTCAATAAATATGTGGTAATTAATGAGATCATGTATATAAAGTGCTTTGCAGGATGCCTGGCATATTCTAGGCACATATTAAACAATGTGATATGGGGCTGGCTTGGTGGCACAGCAGTTAAGTTCGCACATTCCACTTCGGTGGCCCAGGGTTCGCCGGTTCGGATCCCAGGTGCAGACCTATGCACCACTTGTCAAGCTGTGCTGTGGCAGGCATCCCACATAAAAAAGAGGAAGACAGGCACGGTTGTTAGCTCAGAGCCAGTCTTCCTCAGCAAAAAGAGGAGGATTGGCAGCAGATGTTAGCTCAGGGCTAATCTTCCTCAAAAAAAGAGAAAAAAAAAGAATAAACAATGTGATAAGTATTATTAATATATAATAAGACGAATTATAAACTAGTACACAGAACACATAGTATATAATAAAACAGTATTTGATAAGGTACTAAAATTCTGACAGAGCTTATCTATGGAAAGGAGTAAGTGCCCAATAATTAGCATGGGCAATAACAATATGCATACAGCATTCTAAAATTTATGAAGCCTTTTGTATACCTTATCTCATTTTATCTTTCAACAACAACGTAGATGACATTATTCCCCACATATTATAGACAAAGAAATTACCCTTGCATGGGTTAAAATGACTTGGTCAAATTGGCAAGAGGAGGAGCTGACGAAGAAGCGAACTTTAAATGCTGTTTTTCCAGAGGTATCACAGAGCTGTGGGTCTAGAAGAGCAAGGATGATGGCAGCTGCTGGCTTAACCTCTGGTGCCCCAGCAGGCTTGGAGGCTCTGACAGTTAAATTTACTTTCTTCAATCACCGTCCTCCACCCTGCTCAGAGCTGGAGGACTGCCTGGAGGTGCCTGAATTCTCAAAAACAAAGGATTACCCCTCCACTATAAGCTTGTCTTCTCCAGACTTTCTCCAATGCAAGGAGCCCAGTTTTCTCTTTGTTTCACATATGCCTCATTCTTTCATGCCTCAGGGCCTTTGCACATACTGTCTCCGTTTCCTGCAACACAGAAAAACTTGGGGCTTCAGAAGAGCACCTCTGTTACTTCATCTCACTGAACCTCTTTCCTGGTCATTCTGACCCTCAGGCTGTACTGGGAATGAAATGAAATAATGTATATCGAGTGCCTGGCACAGAGCCTGGAGCATAATAGTTGCTCACTAATGGTGGCTTATGAACGCTACACTTCCTCCAAGGACTGAGCCACATGCCACCTCCCCCACAAAACATTCTCCTCACTCTGTGGGCAGGGGCTGTCTCCCTCTCACCCTGCATTCCTACTGCATTGTGTTTAAAATGATAACATCCAGTTTTCCATGTTGCCCACTGGGCTGAACAATCTCTTTAAGGCGAGACACAAATTCTCCTTAACCTTTGTGTCCCTGGGGTGTGGGTGACTGTAAGCGATCACTAACGTTTACGGAATGCACTAATGCTCCTGCCCATGGCCTTGCTTCTTGGAAGTGTGGGAGGCCAGCGCATGCTTCTTCTCCACCTCGAGGACACGGCGCGTCTGTGACTCAGGAGCTGCCCGATGGGGTTTGACCTCATCTGGAGCAGGGCAGGACTCGGGGCCTGAATCTCAGCATTTGTGGTCGTGCCTCAGGAGACACTGATCCATGTCTGATTCTCTACTTCCCCAGTGACCTGCAAGATGACTTTATCTCCCCGTGCGGGGCCTGCAGACAAGTCATGAGAGAGGTAAGCAGCTTCTCTTTCTTTCTGGAAAGTAAAGGGATGCCTCCCTGCTTTCCCAGCCTACAGGAGCACGGCCAGGCCGCCAGCTGGAGACACAGCCACTGTCCTAATTGCTACGTTGGCCGGCTTCTAAGGCCTCCACAAGCTTGCATGAATCATTGGAAATTATTCTTTCATTCGACAAACACTTACTGAGTGTCTAGTCTGTGCTAGACATGGAGCTAGCGCTGCGAGCCACGGTGAAAAGACAGGCCAGGCCCCGTCCTCACAGAGTCACCGTCTGGTGCAGGAGACTGACGATAAAGGAGGAGCAAAAGAAATCAACAGTAGAGTTTCTGAGAGTGATGAGGGCTATGGAAAAAGAACGCAGAAAAAGCAGTCAAGAGTGACAGAAGGGGCGGCAGGTGATATTTTAGATCAGGGTCAGCAAACGAGGGCGCCAGCCTTCTGCTTCTTGTTGTCAACTCAAAAAGCAAATTTGCCTGTTATTTTATCTCAGGATGAGTTTATGTGGGAATAGCCAAAAGAATTGTAATTCAAGATGTACATGCTACGGCAAACCACAGGCAAATCCAGCAAATAAGGGAGCGGCCTTTCAAGGGCAAAAGGGGGTGGAGGGAGGGGCTGTCCTAAAGGGAAGTCCACTGGGGGAAGACGACAGTCGAGGGCTGCAACGGCTTCTCATTGGCTGAGCCTCGGCTTTTCTCATTGGCTGAGCCTCGGCTTTTCGCATTGGCTGAGCTGTTCCCAGGTCAGGAGAGAAATCTTCCTTCAGTAGGACAGAGTTTTACTTCCGGTGCAAGAAGCCAGTGTGTGCCTCTTCCTTTTTGGTGTAATTGACAATATCCAACAGAGCATGAGAGCCCCCCCTACGGCTCCCCCTTCCCCACTCCAATTTAGTTAAGGTTTCTTTTATTAATTTCCACATTGTAAATAAAGTTTTATTGGCACAGGGCCACATCCACTTGTTCAGGTTTTGTCTGTGGCTGCTTTGGCCCTACAACAGCAGACCACATGGCCCATAAGGCCTAAAATATTTACTATCTGGTCCTTTACAGAGAAAGGTTTGCCAACTCCTGCTTTAGATGGCCAGGAAAGGCCTTTATTTGAAGATGACGTTTGAGTAGAGATATAAACAACGAGCAAAGATGAGGCAGACAAAGGCCTAGAGAAGACGTGCGGGCGGAAGAGCCAGGACGTTTAATGCCCGTACACCTGGTGGGTTTGATGAGTCGCAAGAAGGCCAGAGAGGCTCGAACACGGTGAGTGAGGGGGAAAAGCAACAGGACATGAAGTCAGAGGGTGGGCAGGGACGCCATGGCACACGGCCTTGGAGGTCACGGGACAGAGGGTATATTTTATTCTAAGAATAAAGGGAACTGAGTTGTACCCATTAAAATGGTAAATCTTATGTGTATTTTAGCACGTTAAAAAAAAAGTTGGGGAAAAAAAAGAGTAAAGGGAAGCCACCGTGTGTTTTTAAGAAAGGAGTCAAGGGGCTGGCCCAGTGGTGCAGCAGTTAAGTGCGCACGTTCCGCTTCGGTGGCCCGGGGTTGGCCGCCTGGATCCTGGGTGCAGACATGGCACCGCTTGGCAAGTCACCTTGTGGCAGGCATCCCACATATAAAGTAGAGGAAGATGGGCACGGATGTTAGCTCAGGGCCGGTCTTCCTCAGCAAAAAGAGGAGGATTGGTGGTGGAGGTTAGCTCAGGGCTAATCTTCCTAAAGAAAAAGAAGGAAAGGACTCAAGGGATCCGATGCACTTTATACAAAGGTCATCTTGATGGAAAGCCTCAGTTTTTCAACTCTAAAAGCAGAAGGGTGGATCCCAGCATGAGTTCTTAATCTGGGCCCAGAGGAAGTTTTTGACGTGTGTGTGTACATTTGGGGAAGGAGAATGTGAGAATGCTGAGAATGACATTCTCAGCAGCTTTTGTGGACTCTCAAAGAGGTCTCTGTCCTCCATAGTCTCGAAAGGTTAAAGCCACCAGCTTGGAGAATCCCACAGGACCCAGGGCTCTGATGTGACATCATCAGCCCCTCTAAATACATCGTCTCATTTAATCCCCACCTCCAGCCTATAAGAAAAGGATGTGTCATTGTCCTCATTTCTCAGAGAAGTGAAATGACCTGCTGAAGGACACACAGCCAGTCGGTGACGAGCTGGCATTCATGGTCAGTTCAGGCCGACTGCAAAGCTGCCTCCTCACGGCTGCCTCCCTGCCTCTATGGTTCTGTAAATGGGACAAATTATTTTCAGCCTCAGAGGAGACATAATGACACTTTGCAGAACAGGAGCTGCTGGTTCCACGCGGGCTTCTGCTTTTGGAGTTGTGTAAATTCAGGGAAGAGAGGGTTGTATCAGTTTTGCTTTTGTGCCCTTAGGTTTCAAAGCATCTGTCGAACATGGCAGACATCTCCATCTTCCTCCCGCTTCTTGCCAGGACTGCAAACCAGACACAGTTAGCAGAACTCATTTCCCAAATCAGATGAAAAGTGTCACTATGAAGGCACTGAATTCACAATATGGACTTCGGGTCACTTCAGAGGGGCAGAAATGGCTGCCCAGCTCCAGGGCCTGTCTCAGGCCATGTGAGGAATCCACATCAGGACGCCCCCTCCCTGACTCCCGAGGTTCAGCTGCTCACTGCTATTTTCTCCAAACAGTTTAGATGGTGGCAAACGAGAGAAGTCGAGTGAAAAAGCTGAAGGAAAGAAAGGCAAAACTGAAAAAAAAAAAAAAAAAGCAAATAGTAAGAGATGAGGCTTGGGGGCCAGGGACTGCTTTGCAGACTTTGCCCTGCTAAGCCTCAGTTTTCTCATCAGTAAAATGGGGATAAGAATAGCACCGACCTCAGAGGGTAGATATTGACATCAGGCGTGTGCGGTATCTCGTGTGTGCCGAGGCGGGCGTGCAGCTTCTGGTTGTGAGGAGTAAATGTGATACTGTGAAGGAAATGGATATTGTTTTCCTTCATAACAGGAGGAGGTCTGGCTCCGGAAGTTGGATATTGTTCATATAAAGCCCTGGTGAGTCCTTAATCACAGATCGGAGCGTTTATTGCCCATTAACAATATGCCAAGCACTCTAACTGCTTAACACACATTCTTTCATTGGCTCGTCTCTCAAGCTCTATGAGCACGGTATGGGTATTGTCATTCCCATTTCACAGATGAGAAAACGGAGGCACAGAGAGGAACGTTAGACCGTAAGAGGGAGAGCCAGGCTCAAATCCAGGTCAGTCCTAACCCCTCGGCCACACTGCCTCCCTCATGCTGGCTTTGTCTCTTTTCCAGTTTGGCACCAACTGGGATGTCTACATGACCAAGCTGGATGGCACGTATGTTGTCAAGACAGTCCAGGAGCTGCTGCCCGCCTCCTTTGGGCCCCAGGACCTGCAGAAGATATAGCGACAGTCAGAGAACATCCACCTCCTGGGAGAGCCTGGGTTCCCACCTGTGCTTAAGGGGGCAGCCACCTGGAAAACTTCATGAAGATGTTCTCACGGACCTAGGGACATCTGTCAAATGGGCCCCAACCCTACAGGGGCTGGGCAGAGATGGCTTTTCCGAATTACACTCAAGAACCACGGTCTTCCACTGAAGTGATAAAGGGTTTCTCTCCGGCCTGGGCCACCTGCCTTGCAACCCACCTTGTCCTCCCCATGCTTTCCTTTCCTTCTCAAGAGCCCTCTTTAAAGTTCCAGCCCAGTCTGGACTGCCTCCCCACCAGCCGTCCCAGGTTCTACCCTGTTCTGAGCGACTTTCCTAATTATAATCGTCACAGAACATCCTGATTCGGGAGAGTGTGTTTTGTTCCGTGTCTGTGTCATTGCTCGCAGCTCTTAGGAGGGACACGGTGATCTGTCTTCACAGAAAGACTTGGACACTCACTGCTGGGGGAGGAAATGGGCATCTCAGAACTGTATATCCTTTGGGGTAGAAAGCTGAGTTTTTAGGCTTCTTGCCCCTGCATTCTCCAGATGGGAGGCCCTGCTGGGCTGGGCCTAACTGCCACTGGCCATTCTAGAGTCTGTTTTGGGTTCAGTATAGACCTGAGCACTGGATGCTGTCCACCCCCATGGCTGTCTCTGAGATTCCAAAGCATAAAGGAGGAGGCATGAATTTGTCTAGACAGCACAACAAATGTTTCTCTGAGGACCTACTGTGTGTCAGGTACTTTCACGTGGATTATTTTTTAAAGTGCTCAATGACCTGGTGAAGTGCCTTACAGCTGAAGGCACTGGGCTTCAGAGAGGTTGAGTGACTTGCTCTAGGACTACAGCAAAGCTTAGACCAGAATCCAGGTCTCAGGACTCCCAGTACCGTGTAGAGACAGTGCATTCTCTTAGCCATGCACTGTGCTAATGTGTTTAATGTATATGAACCCATTTAGTCCTCACTTGTAAGCTCACAGTATATTGCCCTCACTTTGCCAATGAGCAAGCGGAAGTTCAGAGAAGTACAGTCACTTGCCAAAGAGGCAGAGCTGGAATTTGAACCAGATCTGTCTGACTCCAAGTGTTTTTTCCAGTCTCTCACAGCTGATGTCTAGCTGCCTTTATTTACTGAGTGTCTTTTATATGCCAAATACTGCAGAGAGCAAGACATATAAGAAACAGGCTCTGTCCTTGAGGAACTCGCAGTCAGACAGGAAGAGAGAGGTGTAAACAGGTCTAATGCACAGAAATACACACTGTGATCCAGGCAGGTACCAAGTGCAGGGTGGGCACGGTGGGGGGCCCCTTCTTGGGTGTGAGGAGGGCCAGGGAGGGGACTAATTCATTGGTGCATTGGTTATCAAACTTTCTCTCTCTCTCTCTCTCTCACACACACACACACACACATATGCATACGTACATACACACAATTAGGAAAGTGACGACTGAATGAGGGTGGGAGCTGGGCTGGCCCTCTGAAGGCGGCTGATAGATCTGGCTGTCCTCCCTGGAGGAGGTGGCCTTGGGGCCAGCCTCAGTGGCAAGAATAGAGCGTAGGTTTCCTCTTTGCGAGGCAAGCAAGGAAGTGGACAGGTAAGTCGCCCCTTCCGTGGGAGCCCTTTCCGCTCAGATCCAGAGCACCTGCAGGTGTCACTGTCTGGTAAGACTGGCTCGTTCCCAACACACCCAGCCCCGCTTGCCGCCATCTTGGGAGACAGGATTGTAATTCCAACGTCGCTGCATGATGCAGACTCCAGCCTGCCTGTCTTTAGTGATGACTGGGGGGGCCTTCCATACGCTCTCCTTAATGTTCTCAACAAAGTGGCTGGAAAAAACAAAAAAGAGAGAAAGCTGGAAGAAAATATGCCAAGATAGTAACATCAGTTAAAATTCTGCTTGATGGGAATATAAATTAGTGATTTTTTTTCTTTCTGTATTTTTTAAATTTCCAAAGCATTTTTAAAATTTAATAAGAAAAGAATGGTATAGCATAATGGTGACAGGTTTGATCTTTGGAGTTGCCAGCCCCCAAACCCTGTGGCTCTGGGCAAGTTATTTCATTGCTTTGAGACCCAACTTCCTCCTCTGTAAACAGGGATGATAGTACCCGTGCATAGCGTTGTGCACAGTGAATGAAACAATGTGATATTAAGCCCAGGGTTGGACCCTCAGCAAGCTCTTGATAAATGTCAGCTGCGACTTTTATTAAGAGTGACAAATTTTGGTCCTTTGAGGATGGATTTGATTTTTGCAAACAGGCAACGGTCTTTTTAGCCAAGCTTTTCAATCATTTAACAGTTACTTCTTGAGTGCTACTGTGTTCCAGGGCTGGGGCCAGATCCTGGGGACACAGCAGTGACTATGACAGACGAAATCCCTGCTCTCACGGGGCTCTCAGTCTCCCGGTGGGAAGTGAGATCCCCATAATCTCATGAAATAAGTACTTCATGCCAAGCGTCACCTAAGTGAAGAAAGCACTCTGGGAGTAGCAGCCTAAGAATGGGCAAGACAGCCCTGAGGAGGGCATGTTCCAGTCTGAGCACAAGAAGGGTCATCCGGTTAAGCAATGGGGCTTGGGGAGGGCCAAAGAAGGCAGACTGACCAACAGACTAAGCCCACTGTGCCTACACTTCATGGAAATACAGGGGAAGCCAATTCACAAAGGAAGATTCCAGAAATTATTTGAACAATGTCCTCTTGGAAGAACAACACCCATTTGGCTGGAGAGGGGCTGGGGCATTTGTTTAAAAGAAAAGCATTTTCATTTTGCAGTCCCCCTGTTCTGAGGGCCTGTGATTTCAGAGCAGCACACGCTCTATTGTTCAGTATGTCTGTGTTTTTTAGGACCCTAAAGCCCAGTTCCAGATTCTCATGGAAATGAATAGAAGCATGTATATTTGTGCTGCTCTCGCCAGCTGCTGCTAATTGCTTATGTAAACTATGACATTCTTTGGGATTTCCTTTTGGCGGAGAGGGGGGCAGAACTCTAACTGACAGACTCGAAGAATGCTTTGGGTGCCTGGGTCGGACAGGAAGCCAGAAAACACTGTTCAAGAATAAATAATGGAATGGCCTCATAAGGCTCACATGCATGTAATATTTTGTATATGATTATATGAGCACAGAAACAGGCATGGAAGGAACACCCAGTCTGTTAACATAGTTTTTGAAAGGTATGAGAAGGGGAAGTTAAGGGAGAGGATATTAAAAACTCTATGACCGAACCGAAAAAAATACGACATAATGATTGCATTCGTTATCTATTGCTGTGTAACAAATTATGCCAGCATTTAGCAGCTCGGGACAACAAAAATTTAGTATCTCACAGTTTCTGCAGGTCAGGAATTTGGGCTGAGCTGTGTCATTCAGTTCAAGGTCTCATACGAGGCTGCAGTTAAGGTGTCAGCCGGGTCTGCAGTGTCATCCGAAAGCTCAGCTGAGGAAGGATCCACTCCAAAGTCTGTTGGCAGGATTCGGTGCCTTGTGGGCTGTGGCTGTTGCTATTCAGTTCCTTGCTCCGTGGGCCTCTCCACAGGGCAGTTCACAACACAGCAACTAGCTTCCCCAGAAGAAGCAAGCAAGAGAGCAAGAGAAAGAGCAAATCGGAAGCCAGAGTCTTTTTGTAACATAAGCACAAAGGTCACATCCCATCATTTTTGCCACATTCTGTTTGTTAGAACCAAGCCACTAAGTTCCAGCCCACAGTCAAGGGGACACAAAGCCATGGCTACCAGGGGATGGGGACTCTAAAGATATAAAAGTTGCAAATGCACATGGACGAGGAAAAGAAAACATAAAAGTAGGTAAGGGTGGGGGCCAGCCCCATGGCCGAGTGGTTAAGTTTGCACACTCCACTTCGGTGCCCCGGGGTTTCTCCGGTTGGGATCCTGGGCGCAGACATGGCACTGCTCATCAGGCCATGCTGAGGCGGCATTCCACATGCCACAACTAGAAGGACCCACAACTGAAAAAATATACAACTATGTACTGGGGGGATTGGGGGAGGAAAAAAAAAAGATTGACAACAGTTGTTAGCTCAGGTGTCAATCTTTTAAAAAAAAAACCTGAAAGATAAAATAAAATAAAATATACAACCACGTGCTGGGGGGCTTTGGGGAGAAGAGAGAAAAAAAAGAGAAAGATTGGCAACAGATGTTGGCTCAGGGCCAATCTTTAAAAAAAAGAAAAAGGTAGGTAAGGGTGGCTGGAGTGCCAGAAGAAGCAGGCCAGTTAGCCCTGATAAGGAGTTGATCTTACTCCAAAGGGAAGCCATCAGATTCAGACAGGAAGTTGACATGGTCAGCTTTGTGCCTTAAATAGCTCAGTCTGCCAAATCAAGAGATACTAGAGATCTGCAGGAAACTGTAGAAGAAATAGCTAAAAGAGTAAAATATCTCTGCCTCTGCCAGTTGGAACAAGAGATTGTTGCTTTTCATGATAGCCTACCTATAGATACTGTTAGTGTTTTGTTAAACCGTGTATACATATTACTTCTATTTAAAGGACCTTTTATATTGTTTTTGAGTAAGATGAGCCTTGAGCTAACATCTGTGCCCATCTTCCTCTGCTTTATATGTGGGACACCTGCCACAGCATGGCTTGATAAACAGTGCATAGGTCCACGCCTGGGATCCGAACTGGCAACCCTGGGCCGCTGAAGCAGAGGGCACAAACTTAACTACCACACCACCGGGCCAGCCCATAAAGGACTTTTTAATTTAAAAAACAGAAAGAGAATAACAAGAAAGAAGCCATAGAAAGAAAATTCATTTTGCAATAATGTTGTGTAAATTCTAGAGAGCAAATGCAGTAGTTGATTCTGTTGGGGGTCGGGGGTAAGCTACTTGACATTCCTTTTGCTTCCTTCCGACTCCTCCCCATGCCCTCCCTCACTCCTGGGAAGGAGGGGTGAGTCACGTGGCTGGGGAGTCTGAAAGGATAGCCCGCCCCTTCCTCTCTCCTCCCCCTTGGGAGTGAGCCTGCCTACTGAGGGCTTCTGTTCCCAGATGGCTCTCACACGAGGGCTGGGGACTCAGCTGGCTCCATGCTGGGTGCTGGGGGATATGAGGTTTAAAAATCACAACCTTGGAGAACTCACAGTTTAGAAGGGTAGAGAGAAGGGACATCTAGCCCAGTCTAGGAAAGGTCAAAGAAGGCTTCCTGGAGGAGATGACCTCAAGTATTAATGAGGATTGTTTCAAAGAGGTAAAGCAAGACAGAGGGATCAGCATGATTCTTGGGACAAGTCAAGTAATTCAGTATTGCTGGACCATAAAGAGCAGGGCAGGGTGACAGCAAGAAAGATGGTGGGGCCAAACAGTGAAGGACCTTCTGTGCCAGAAAAAAAAATTGGGCTTTATCCTGAGGGCAACGGGCAAGGGCAAAGAGCCTGGGAAGGACTTGAAGCAGCAGGTGATGCAGCCATATTTTTACTTTGAATGATCGTTGCGGGGCAGTAAATTTATTGTCCGAACTTGTCAACAATGCAACATCTCCCTAATCCACCATCATCACATTTTCATGCACCTTGCCCCGGCAAAACAGAGACACTTCTTCCCAGTGAAATCTTATTCTGCCCACAGTTGCCCGATTCTACCCTCCAAAACCTGCAGCCTGGGAGTTTCAAGTAGCCGGATTTTGATCTGGCAGCAGCTTTGCTCCGTCAACAGTTTTAGCAAAACTCCTTCCACCTCTGCTGGCAATTCAGAGCTAGCATTTCTGAAATGGTCCGTGGATAAAGGATGTTGCTGCCCTGGGAAAATTTGTCTGTCTCCTGCCAGGAGGAGAGAAAGAGTGCTGAAATGGTGCCAAAGGATGCCATCCAGAAGGGAAGGGCAAACAGCCCTCAACAGTCCTCTTTTTTTTTTTAAAGGCTTGTCTTTTTCCATTTTCACATTAGCATCAGCTTTTTTTTTTCCCCATGTCCTCTGGGGGAAGGTTAAATGATGCTTCTTAGGAATATTATGTACTTTACCAAAACCACGCAGTCTTGCCACCTGGAGGGAAAAGGGTACAATGAAGACCCAGGATGCCCTCAGAGCAGAGTGGATACCAGAGTCCTGCCGCCTCTCAATAGCCCCTCTCCATTCTCCTCTTGTGGCTGAGCATATCACAGCTTGCCCAGTACATAGCTGATGTTTAGTAAATGTTCCATGAATGAATCAGACTCTCATACAGAATATTAAGGTTGCAATGTCAACAGATTTTGCAGCAGAAAACCATATACCACATCCCCGACTTCTTAGGATACTACTAAAGAGAGACAAAAGATACTATGGGAGAACCTCAGGACGATTCCCTGAGACCTGAGACTTGGTGCCACCACAGAATGACTTTTCCTTCTCAGGGGAACAGATGGGGACAAATGGAATCAGGGCCATGATCCCCAAGAAAGACAGCCCCACCACGGTAAGGCTGTATTTCTGCCCTGAGAATGGAGAACATGGAACCCCAGCCATCCCTGCTAGAAGCTTCTCTGTGTAGAAATCCACATGCTCGCCCCTTCCATTTGGACATCTGCTGAAGAATCAAGCTGTGCTTGCCTCAGACCTGTCAGAAGCAACTTAGATTTTCCTACAGAAGGAGAAGTGAACCAGTCCAGCGCTCTCTGTTGAACAAGAAACTACACAGCCTACAGTGGAGGGTTAATTAACATCAGTCTGGAGATTTTGCTTCCAGAATGAAATCTGGGTGGGTCAAGCAGCACAGGTCACTTGAAGCTTAAGGGCACAAGTCCCGAGGCTGATAACAGATGCATCTTTTATCTCAAAACAACCAATACAATGTCCCTTTAGTGAAGACATCTTACAAGCTGTGTGGTCGTCACAAGCCTCATGGTAAAAGGTTACAGTCTTAGGAGAGTAAAGAAAATCCTTTTAGTCATTAAAACACTAAATATCTCAGAGAATCTCTTGTTCCTTTTCAGTGAACATTAAAGAGAAGAGTCGTAATGATAATGACACACAGCAGATGGGTATAGATTTAACCTTGAAATGAAACCTTTCAGGTGAGACTGTGGTCCCTGGAGTGTGAAGTTTCTCAAACCTTCTCTTCCCCAACTTTCTCGACAGGACAATTTCAACGGAGCATTTTAAATTGTAACTTAAAATTCTCTGAGATCAATCAAAAAAATGAAAGACAATATCTGTTCTCCATGTGCCTTTATAAATAAATTGGAAAGAAATTCATCTATTTACATCTCTCCCAAATAAATGACTGGGGATCACAAGGGCCCTGCAATTTCTCATCAGAGAGATCAGGACACACACACACACATCACGGAAACAGATGGCCACCTTTCCCTGGCCAGGGGTCCACCCCACGACCAAGCAAGCCTGGGGAGCCAGAACTCTTCAGATGATGGAAGACCCCCTCTAGCAACAACTACCACCTACATGTTCCTCAACTTTGTATTTAAGGAGGAAGAAAGAGATATGTCTCTCTCTTGGCGCCTGCCTTTCCCACCACACCATCATGAAAAGAACCAAAGTGTAGGCGCTCCCTAATGTTGGCTGGCCCCACTCAGTGGAAAGTCCCATCCTCAATGTTTCACAAGTAGGCGACTGAGACGTGCGCTGCTGCAGAGGAAAGCTCACCTCAAGGTTTATGATTAAAGAATGAGCTCATTATTCAAACGTATTTGTTGTTTGAAACCACTAAGTTCAGAGACAATTGAGAAAACTTCATGAACTTTAATGTACTATTCATTTTTTAAAAAATTTGAGACCCTGAATGAGTTAGACTGAACTTTGGAAAAAAGCTTTCATTATGTTAAAAAGCTTTTTATGTAAAATATTTATTGACACATTACACACAGAAAATTGCACAAATTAAAGTGTACATCTAGATGAATTTTCATCACATGAACACCCTCGGATCAAGAAACAGAATGTCACCAGCACCCCGAAGCCTCTTCAAGTCCCCTTGTAGTAACTACCTTCCAAGGGCAACCACTCTCCTGACCTCTAACACTGTAGATTAGTTTTGTCTGCCTTTGAACTTCATTTAGACAGAATATCTCCATGTTGTTGCATATAGTTGTAGACACTCTTATGGCTGATCTGTATTCCATTGGGGGAATATATCACAATTTATCCAGTCTACTGTAGATGGCCATTTGAGTTCTTTCTGATACTGAACCTCTTAACCTCAAATTCGTGTGCCCATGCAAAACACCCAGTCAGGGGTGCTCGGACATGGAGAAAGATTTATTCGAATTGGCCGAGATGAGAAGGCAGGAGCATGGGTTCTCTCAAATGTGCCTTAACAAAAGAAAAAGGCGGGGGGGGGGGGGGGGGGGGGGGGGGGGGGTTATAGAGCTGAGGGGTGTGGCAGGAGGAGTTTGGGAGAAAAAAAGGGGTACTCCTTGTTTCTTTCACTCCCAATAAGCCCCCCCGGGCAATCTAACTTCTGGGCAACAAGGGCAGCTGGGAGCTGGTTGTCTCATAATCCTTGAAGGCATTCTCTTTCTGTAAAACAAGCTCATAAATCCTTGCAACCCTTGAGTCACCTCTCAGGTTAAACAAGAAAACAGCAAATTGACAAGATTAACTTCTTTTCATAACAAGGTCAAAAGGTAACCCTATTAAATATTTACAGTAATCATCAGGTACCCAGCTTCATTTCCACTTTTACACTATGTGGAATAATGCTGCTGTAAACATTCTTGGGGAAATTATGTATGCATTTCTATGGGTCTATACCTAGGAGTGAAATTACCAGGTCTCCATGATGCGGGGTCAGAGAGCTGAGGAGTCGAAAGAAAGATTTCCTGGACTCTCAAGGTCTGGCAGAAGTGGTCTTTTATTCAGAGAATAGTGTGGAATAGCATGGGGACAGAACCCATGGGCAGTAAAGAGCTGCTGCCAGTATGGGGCTAGGACCCATGGGCAGTAAGAGCTGCTGCAAAAATGGGTTGAGGGTAGGGCTAAATTTAAGGCATAGGTATGTGAGTTATCTCTTTACAAGACAAAGGAAAGAATATGTTTAAAAAAAGTTGGTAAAATGGTATCAGTGCAGGTGGGGTCTGGTTATTGAGTGGTCCTGTAATTTTCAGATAAGAATCAAACCGGATTAAGTAAATGGCTGAAGCCACCACCTTAAATATTATTTTTAGCTAAAGACAAAGGAGGATGTTGGGGGTGGAGGGGGAGTGATCATGGGAGATTACCACACAAGGACAGTAAACAAGATGCAGATTTAAGTCCTTGCCTTTGGCCTTGATTAGAGTTTCCAGAGATAAGGTCATCCCCCCTTCTTCCTGGTACAGAGAGGGAGACAGCTTTACAGCTGGAGATTTCCTTTACAATGTAAATATCTCTTAACAAAGGGTAAGTAAATTGTACTCCTCAGAGCCTCCTTCCCATCTGCAGTTTTTAAAAGTAACCAGTCTAAAATAATCTTCATCACCCACTTAATAGATATTTATTAGTTTCAATATGTTTAAATTCACCAATTCAAAGATGGATTCTTTTGCAATTGCCTTATTTTAGATGCTAGCCTCCTATTCTTACTTACTCCTCCACAGCATGGAACCAGGGCTGTGCTGAAGGACGCAAATGAGCTCTGAAATAAACAGGTTAGGCTGTGCCCTTTCTACTCAAGCAATGCTGAGGTGGGTCTCAGGCCAGACAAATGTCTCCTTGCCCTGAGGCTCACCCAGTGACACACAGAGACACATGGCCACACCTACAAAAACATTTTACACATCTTGGAGGGCCTCTCACCCACAAACAGCCTTGGGAGTAATGAGTAGAGGTAGCCATGACTACAGGAACTTTTTTAAATGGCAGCATCACATAATATACCTCCTTAGCCCAGGGATGGCTTAGTCCCTTGCTAAAGAATAACCCGCTGACCAAATAAATCATGGAGACTTTGAATCCCCAGTTGAATAAGTGTAAAATGAAACAAAAAATCAGGGAAATCTGAATATCAACTGAATGGTAAATGAATTATGGAGTTAATTTTAATCTTTTTAGAGGTGATAACATTGTATACATTTTTTATCACTCATCTCTCTTAGAGATAGATACTGAAGTATTTATAAATGAAATAATATGATGTCTGGGATTTGCTTTAAAGTAATGAGGGGGGCAGGTAGTAGGAAGGTGTGGGTGAATGAAATAAGGGTCATTTATTGATAATTGTTGAAGTTGGATAATGGGTACATGGGCTTCACTATACTATTCTATTTTTGTGTATGCTTGAAAATTCCTATTTTAAAAAAAGGCAAGAAAAAGAAAGGAAAAAGAAATCGGTCAGTACGAATCCCTTTATCAGTCATTCCTAACAGCAGCTTTGGGTGACAGGGCTCTGACGCTAATGAGCTGTGTGACTGTGGTGGGCAGGTCGCTCCACGTCTTAAGGACTCAGCTCTCCCATCTGACAAATGCAGCCCTTCGGGGAGATTCCTCTCGGGGTCCTAAGAAGTAAGCAGGGCCTGTGGGCTTGTAGGGGGAGCCTAAGGGCACTGGGGGAGGCAAGGACTCAACAATCAGGGCAACATGAACTTTGAGCTCTGACACTTACTGCATGTGACCTCAGACAGTCACTGTCCTTTCTATGTTTTCTTATCTATAAAAACGGCATTCCTATCTCGTTGGTGGGAACATTAAATTAACAGATGTAAAGAGTTTGACACAAGGGAGGAGTGACGATAAATATCAGTTTCCCTTCTTAATTTCTCGATTTTGCCCAGGCCCAGCAATGTTCGCACTCAGGATCTCCCTGACATGCAACCCCCTGCCCGGGTCCAAAGCGCAAAGGGCAAGACTACCCGCCGCTCAGGTGCGCGCACAGCGCCCTCGCGCGCCCGGCCGGGGAACCGCCGCAGAAGCGGCCCCGCCCACCGGCGTCCGCGCCTGCGCAGAGGCGCCGCCCCGAAGTTTGCTGTGACAGGCGCCCCGGACGCCCGCGGCGGCGGCGACACCGGGCCGGCGCTACCATGGCGGTGCGACAGGCGCTGGGCCGGGGCCTGCAGCTGGGTCGAGCGCTGCTGCTGCGCTTCACGGCCAAGCCTGGCCCGGCCTACGGCTGGGGGCGGCCCGAGCGGCCAGGCCCCGCGGCTGGCTGGGGCCGCGGAGAGCGCCCCCCAGGCCAGAACGCGGGACCCGGCGCGGAGCCGCGCAGACTCGGGCTTGGGCTCCCCGACCGCTACCGCTTCTTCCGCCAGTCGGTGGCCGGGCTGGCGGCGCGGCTCCAGAGGCAGTTCGTGGTACGGGCCCGGGGCGGCGCGGGCCCCTGCGGCCGGGCCGTCTTTCTGGCCTTCGGGCTGGGCCTGGGCCTCATCGAGGAGAAGCAGGCGGAGGGCCGGCGGGCGGCCTCGGCCTGTCAGGACATCCAGGTGAGCGCCAGCCACGGGCGGGGCGGGGGTCCTACGCAGGTGAGGGGGTGGGGCTAGGGCGGGGCGGGGTCCTGAACTGATAAGGGGCGGGGCTAAGGTGTGGACGTGTCCAACGCTGATCGGGGCGGGGCTAGGGCGGGGCTAGGGCGTGAACGTGTCCTACACTAACAAGGGGCGGGGCTAGGGTGTGGGCGGGGTCCTGAGCTGATGGGCGGGGCTAGGGTGTGGGTGGAGTCCAACGCTGATCAGGGGCGGGGCTAGGGTGTGGGCGGGGTCCTGAGGTGATGGGGCGGGCCTGGGAGGCATTTGCTTGATTGGGGCGCTGGGTCAAGATTTACCTTTGTCGGAGCCAGAAATTCCTTGGAAATCACCGATTAAGGCTCATTTTCGTTGTAACTGATCTCCTGATGTGGGGCCAGCACCTCACATTTGTTTTACTGTTTTCCCTTCCTCAAACAGCATAATGTTTTGGAAGACAGGGCTGCTAATTGTAGCTCCTGTTGCACCATGGCTAACGGCTTTGTGTAAATTTTCTAAAATTTAATGACAACTAAGTCATAACACTTCTGTCACTAAGGTAGTTGTCATCCCCAATTTATGGATGAGAGGGAACGTACTCAGAGAGGTGAAGTACCTTGCTCGAAGTCACACATCTAATAAAGGGCGGTGCCCAAAGTCTGACTCTCCAAAGCTTGTGGCCTTGACAGGCTGCCTCCACAGTTTAGCAGATTAGTGACATAGCTGAAGCCCCAGTAAAAACCCTGAGCAGCAGGCATAAACATCAGACATGACGCGTTTTAGTTAACCTCTGCAGGGTTATCAGGGGTGACTAGGTACATAGGGGTTCTTAGGCTTTTAAATGCTTAAAATAGCTCAGAGACCTCTGTTACTACTCAACCAAAATCTGTATTAGTTAGGCTTCTCCAGAGAAACAGAACCAATGGGATGTGTTTGTAGAAAGAGAGATTTATTTTAAGGAATTTGCTCTGCAGTTATGGAGGCTGGGAAGTCCAGAATCTGCAGGGCAGGCGGGCAGGCTGGAGGCCAGGAAGAGCAAGTGTCGCTGTTCCAGGCTGCTGCAGAATTCCCTCCTCTTCCGGGGAGGTCAGTCTTCCTCCCGGGGTTTGGAACCACTCACTGAGTTGGTACGGCAGCTGCGTTTGACAGCTTAGGGCTGAGGCCGTGGAAGATGGGGTGACTTGCCCAAGGGCACAGCCGGTTAAGGACCAAGCAGCGTCTCCCATGTGTCCTGGTTTTCAGCCCAGCTCTTGTTACTCATCACCAGTGTCTCATATTTGAGCTCTGGCCAGGTTGGCGTGACAGGTGACATTTGGCCTAGTCCCCAGCCACTGTCCTTGTCTTTTGCAGACAGAAGCCAAGAGTGGGAAACTTGACAAATCCTGCTTAAAATTATGGAGGCGTTTTTTAACCAAGGAGTGTGATCCCCCTCAGCTTACTGTCCACACGTCCTTTTCTCACACTGCACTCTCCTGTGCCTTAAATTTTTAATTAGTTCCCAATTTATTTTAAAAGTTCAGGTGTTTGACTTCTTTTGAAAAAAAATCACCAGATCTGGCAACTCTAGAGCTAAAATTCCTTGAGGTGTCAGACTGGAGTAGAATAGTGGCTGCGCCCTTTAGATGGAGGCGTGTGGAAAAAACCCAGGTGTAAAACAGGCAAAAGACATAAATATATATTTCACCAAGAGGAGATACAGATGCCAAATAAGCATAGGAAAAGATGTTCAGCATCACTAACCGTTAGGGAAATGCAAATTAAAAACACAATATGATGTCTCTGCATACTTATTAGAACAGCTAAAATAAAAGATGGTAATGATGCAGAGGATGCAGAGAAACTGGACTGATGGTGAGAATATAAAATGGTACAGCCGCTCTGGAAAATGGTTGGCAGTTTCTTTACAAAACTAAACATGCATTTACCATATCACCCAGCCATTGCAGTCTTGGGCATTTACCCAGAGAAATGAAAACTTATGTTCATAAAAAAACCTGTACACAAGTAGCTGCTATGGAAAACAGTAGTCAGCACCCCCCAAAATTAAAATAGAATTATCATATGATCCAGCAATCCCACTTCTGGGTGTAAACTCAAGAGAATTGAAAGCAGGGACTTGAACAGATACTTGTACTCCCATGTTCATAGCAGCATTATTCATAATAGTCAAAAGGTAGAAACAACCCACGTGTCCATCAATGAATGAATGGATAATCAAATTGTGGTATATACAGACAACGGAATATTATTCAGCCTTAAAAAGGAAGGAAAGGGGCCAGCCCGCTGGCAAAGTGGTTAAGTTTGTGCACTCCATTTCAGCAGCCCAGGGTTCATGGGTTTGGATCCCAGGCGTGGACCTGCACACCATTCATCAAGCCATGCTGTGGTGGATCTCACAAAAAATAGAGGAAGATTGGCACAGATGTTAGCTCAGCAACAGTATTCCTCAGGCAAAAAAGGGAAGATTGGCAACAGATGTTAGCTCAGGATAAATCTTCCTCACCAAAAAAAGAAGAAAAAAGAGGAAGGAAATTCTGGCACATGCTTACAACATGGATGAAACTTGAGGACATTATGCTCAGTGAAATAAACCAGTCACAACCAGGCAATCACTGTACGATTCCACTCACGTGACGTACTTACAGTAGTCAAATTCATAGAGACAGAAAGTAGAATGATGGCTACCAGGAACTGGAGGGAGAAGGCATGGGGAGTTATTGTTTAATGAGTAGAGAATTTCAGTTTTACAAGATGAAAAAAGTTCTGGAGACGGATGGTGGTGATGGTTGCCTAACAGTGTGAATGTACTTAATGCCACCGAACTGAACACTTAAAAATAGTTAAAATGGTCAATTTTATGTATATTTTACCACAATTCTTAAAAATATTTTTTAAAGCCTGTCACGAGTGTTCATAGAACCATCATTCATAATAGCAAAATATTAAAAACAACCCAAATATCCTTCAGCAGGTGAATTGTTAAACAAACTCTGCTGCATCCATACAGTGGAATGCTAAGCAATAATGGGACTCAATTATTGCTATAGGTCACAATCTAAACCAATGTCAAGGGCATTATGCTTAGTGAAAGGAGTCCCAAAGGTTACATACTGTGAGATCCCATTTATATAACATAGAAATGGAGAACAGGTCCGTGACTGCCGGGGGACAGGTGGGGGCGGAACAAATACAAAGAGGGAACACAAAGGAGTTCTTTTGCAGTGATGGGACAGGTCTGCATCCTGATCGTGGTGGTGATTATGCAAATCTGCACACGGGGTAAAATTGCATAGAGCTACACGCTCACACACACACACGAGTGTGTGAATGCATTTTAAAACAAATGGTGACAACTGAGTAAGGTCTGTAGTCTAGTTAACGGTAGTGTACCAATGCCACTTTCCTGGGTTTGATATTGTACTACTGCCATATAAGATGTCACCACTAGGGGAAACGGTGAAGGGTACACATGACACTTTGTACTATTTTTTTTGCAACTGCCTATGAGTCTATAGTTATTTCACAATAAAAAGTTAAATATATCTCATTCTCAAAGCCATGGCTGATAAAGGATTGCTCTACAAAATACTGCTTCTGCTCCATGGAGTTCAGAAACTAGTTGGCAAGGCAAGATAGACTTTCATTTTTTTTTAAGTTAAAAGTTATTGTGCAAGGTGCCTGAGCTTACAGATACTAAGTGCTTTAGGAATCCTCCAGAAGGTGAGGTGGCTGTGGGCTGGGTGGTCAGGGCTGGTTATAGAGGAAGGGGGAGCTCGAGCTGGGACTTGATGGATGAGTGGGGATGAGCCAGGCAGAGCAACACGGAGAAAGAGAGGTGGAGGGAGTCATGTGAGCCAAGGTTCCAAGAGAGACGGATGAAAGATGAGTACGGGCAGTGCACAGACCAGCCTGGCCAAACAGTTTACCATGAAGGAAGTACTAGAGCAAGGGGCTGAATAACCTCCTGGTTAGGTTTGGGGTTGGAGGGTGTTTTTTGCAGGGAAAGATTCACCCTGAGCTATCATCTGTTGCCAATCTTCCTCTTTTTGTTTCCCTCCCCAAAGCCCCAGTACATCATTGTATATGCTAGTTGTAAGTCTTTCTAGTTCTTCTCTGTGAGCCACTGTCACAGCATGGCAACTGACAGATGGGTGGTGTGGTTCTGCAACCAGGGAGCAAACCCAGGCCACTGAAGCGGTGAGCACCAAACTTTAATCACTAGGCCATCAGGGCTGGCTCTGGTTAGGTTTTTGAACAGAGGAGTGACACATGGAAGCAATGTGGTTTCATCTGGCTCAGAAGCAGGTGAAGGAGAGAGTGGGAAAGTCTGGAGGTGGGTGACTAACCATGGAGAGGAAGGGATCAGCAGATCAGACAGGATTTGAGGGAGAAGGTGGAGCCTGGGCACCTGAAGAAGGGATGTCACCTGCCTGAAGTAGCGAAGGACCCTGATTTGGGGGAAATGGGCTCTTACCCAGTGCATCCCTACACCCCCACCTGCATTTCCGTCTCTTTCCATCAGGACTCTTGCACTCTTGTTCCTTTCTGAAAACAGAGTGGGCCCACCGGATTAAACTAAGTGGTAGAGACAGAAAGACAGGACGTGATGACTCAGCTCCGGGGATCCTCCTGATTTCACCCCCTTGCCTGCAGACCACTCACAGTGGAGAATTGGCTGTTGACCATGTGCTCCTGCCCATCCACAGCGCCTGGTAACCTTCCAGTAGCTGCCTGTCAAGGTCTTTGCAGAGAGAGCCGTCTCCATAATCAGAAACGTCCAAGATTGTGCTGGGAGCTTGACAGGCAGTACAGGAGTGGTGTGCCAGCTGCAGAATTTGCAAGTTCTGATCTCTTAACTAATTCACCATGTTCTGTGTTAGGCTGTCTCTGTAATTGCAATGAAGCCACAGAGTTTGAGAAAAGTTATTCTGAATAATGGGAGAGAAAGGCAGTATGGCCTGAGTCCAGGATGAGCAGTAAAACCCAATTTGGTTGTGTTTTTATCAGCTCTGGATCTTGTCAGTGAAGACCTGCCTCGCAATACCTCTCCCTCCCATTTCCCTTTGCTTGAGCCTGCCTAGGCTCTCTGGCACATGGTGCATGCTTTTTTCTTCACAGGCAATTTTTACCCAGAAAAACAAGCTGCTACCTGACCCGTTGGACACTAGACGCTGGCAGGGCTTCCGGCTGGAGGAGTATCTGATAGGGCAGTCCATTGGCAAGGGCTGCAGTGCTGCCGTGTATGAAGCCACCGTGCCTGTGTTGCCCCAGAACCTGGAGGTGGCAAAGAGCACCGGGCTTCTTCCAGGGAGAGGCCCAGATATCACTCCACGAGGAGAAGAGGAGGAGCGAGCGCCACGGGCCCCTGCCTTTCCCTTAGCCATCAAGATGATGTGGAACATCTCGGTAAGGAGGGGCCTTTCATCTGTCACGTAAGCATTTCTCAAAATGCCAATCTTGGTGGACCTGATGGCACCCTTTCCCAGGAAGTAGACAGGCAGAGTCTCCCCAGTGCAGGGGCCCATATAGTTAGGCTGCCTCACCCTGTCACACAAGAGTCTGAAGTAGCGTGTCTCAAATTGTAATATGTCCACTGTTCACCTGGGGATCAGGTTACGAGGCACATGCTCATCTGCTAGTCTGGGGGTCCCTGAGAGTCTGCCTTTCTAATAAGCCCCCAGGGGAGGCCCCGCTGCTGGCCTGTGAACCACACTTTGAGCAGCAAGAGCCCAAACCACTGGTTTCTAATCTGTCAGCGCTGATCAAGTTAGTTAATTTCAGGTCTGCAATTACCACCCTCCCCTCTCTTTCCCTTGACCTGCCTCACTGGAGAGGAGAGGCCATGCCTTTCCTCTAAACTCTCCCAGCCTCCTCACTTCCAGATCAGAGGCTTGTGTGTCACCTCCATGCTCTCGACTCTTGGAGGACTCGAGGCTTTGGGAAATTGAGTATTCCCTCCCCTCCCAAAAGAAACAAAGATCTCTGTCTATTTAGAGTAATTTCTTTCCCTTGCCATTATGCAGGTGGGTTTCAAAAATTCAAGACCTGACATTCTTTCTCCTACCCAGAGCATCTATCCAAGGTTAAAGTGGAAAACGCCACAGCAGCTCATGTTGGACACTGAAGAATGCAGTTTCTTGTTTTGATTTTGGGAATGAAGGTTATTAGACTGTTGCACTTCCAAACTGGGTTAATAGCCAACAAGTAGCCAAACACTTTGCCCATGAAACATCTAGTCTGAGCATCAAAACTTCCACTGGTTGGGGTGTGACAGCTGTGGCATTCAAAAGAGCTAAAAGACTTGATTCTTATAGGAGCTTCTCGATACTTCACAGGTTTCACAGGTCCTGAGAGCCATTCATAATGAAATGAGGAAAACAAGGTGCTTTTCCTCCTCTTGGGTTTTTTTGTTTGTTCGTTCGTTCCTGGGGGATGGGGAGGGCTGGTTGTGATTCAGCAGAGCTTATCCAGGGTGGGCTTGTCAGGCTCTGGCCTGTCTGCTGAAGGGAGCCTGCAAGGATGAGTCTTGGCAGTCCAGTGGTCAGTTCCAAGCCTGGTGGTGACCGGAGGCATCTATGGCAGGAAGAAGGCTTCCATGTTCTAATCATCTTGACAGCTCTTCCTGCCCTGGGCACCTGAGCTGCCAAGCATTTGAGGTGTGGGAAGCATCCTCTGAGTTGCCACGGATGGCACCTGTGCCCTCTCTCTCCCTGGAGAAATTGGTCTTGGCTTGCCACTTTAGAGAGGTTATCTTATCTTGAAGGTCAAAGCCAGTTCCAGGCAGTAGCTGTCCTGGTCCAGATTACAAGAGGGCTTGGACTTGCCATTCCACTCGAGGCTGTATAACCCTGGATTCATTGTGGATGTGTTCCAGGCGGGCTCTTCCAGCGAAGCCATCTTCAGCACAATGAGCCAGGAGCTAGTCCCAGCTAGTCGAGTGGCCTTGGCCGGGGAGTATGGAGCAGTCACTTACAGGTAAGCGCCCATCTGTCCACCAGACTGGCTGTGAGTTCTTTGGGAGCAAAACCATTATCAGTGTCCTCAGCACTCACCACAGCATCTGACATGACATGCAGTAGATAATAAATACTGAGTGATGTTGTTAATGGATTTTCAGTTGGTGGGTAATTAACTTGAGAAAGATTGCAGATCCTCTGGCTCCAACTGTAGTTGCAGAAGGCTGATTCCCACCGGAGCAGGGAGAGAGGGCCACCCAAGAACGCCCAGTTCAGAATGTTGGAAAGTTGATCCGATCTCTGGTTCCTCCTAAGTAACGCCCCGGTGGAGCCTCACCTCTCCGCATAGACTGACTGTCCGGAGTGGAGGTAACGCTCATTCCAGACAGCTGCAGTGCACCTGACGGCGCCAAGAGAGTCAAACAAACAAAAACACTAACGTGGCCTGTTCCGCAAGAGTTCTCCGTCCGCCGGAGGAGCCTGGCAAGTCAGGAGCAGAGTGTGGGGTGTTGAGTGCTGGGTTAGTGTATGCTCAGGTGCTGAGGGAGCCCAGAGGTGGCGTGTGCGTTGCAGGGGTGGGGGCCATTCCGAAAGGCCTCTTGAAGGGACAATTTGTGCTGCCTTTTGAAAGATGAGTAGGCATCACCTAGGCAAAGAAGTAGGACAAGAGGCCTTCTCTGCAGGGGGACGAGGGGGTGGACGGAGCCTGCCCTTGGCAGCTTTGTAAAGCCCCCGGGTCCAGGTGGTCAAGATTAATGCTTGAGCTCATGACAAAGGAGACACGTGTGCTCACTAGGATTTGCAGACCACCAGGAAGCGGTGGGCCTGCTGCGTTTTTGGTGATTTGCTGGAGGGTTGGTTTATAGATCTAGCTCTGTCAGCAGCAGGAAGGCAGAAATAGGGACTCAAGGAGATATCTGTGGAAAACCCCTGCCATGGCTTGGAAGGCTCCAGAATGACTGAGGGTGTGTGCAGGCCAACACAGGCAGGTGCTTGGTGGCTTAGCACTGTCATCCTTTCTCCTTATCCCTTTGTAGGGAAAAGTGGATGGCTGAATGGCAGCTGAATAATTTTGAGGGGGCTAAAATCGTCGTCAGCTGGCTCCTTCTGTGGCATTGGCTTCAGCCTGCTGACATGGTGCTGTCGTATAGCTGTGAGCACGCTGATGTCTGCTGCAGAGGCCTGCCCAGACCTCCCGACTGAAATCGTCCCTGTCCTTCTCCAGCCCTTTACCCTGCTTTAGGTGTTTCACAGTGTTTATCACCGTCTGACCTTAAATTGTAGATCTCTTCGTCTATTTACTTATTGTTTTTCTAGCAGTACTCTAAGCTCTCTGAGGGCAGGGCTGTTATGGTTTGTTTACTACAGACCCCCACAGCTTAATAAATGTCTCTTGAATGATCAGATGAATATGGCAGAGATCTATGACCTAAAAAAACTGATGACATGGAACTCTGTCTCAGGAGAAACACTCCTCCCCGAGAGCACTCTCAGTGTATTTCCACCCAGCCTTTGCTCACCTAGGGACCTCAGGCTCCGCCCTTTGTTATCTGCTCCTCTCATTTCTTCTTCCACCCGATTTCCGATCCTGTCCCATTTACACCCTATGCTCCACCAGGCTGAATTCCTACTGCCCTCCCCCGAGCGCACCAGGCTCCTCCATGACTATCTTCTGTGCATGCAGCTAGCTGTACTTGGGCTGCCCTTCCCACAGCCTCCTGTCCTGCTCCAGGTCTCAGTTTAAACACACCCACGTACACACATCTCCCCAGCACAGCCACTCTCTCCCTCTGGGCTCCCGTGACTCCTGGGCAGAGCTTTCCCCTTGTGGCACCGACAGCCTCGAGCTGTGGTCCTGACTCTCCCGTGAGCCCCAGTGGCCCAGGGTAGGAAGAGTGCTTTGACTTCTTGGATTGCATAGAACGGGGCCCACTTGGGTGGACTCGAGAAGGAGCAGAAGGCGGCAGCATGTGGACTGGATCGACAAAGCTCGGGAACCGGGGTGGCTCTGAGGACAGGGCCGGGTGTCTTGCCCCCTTGGCATTGCCTTGATGTCTCTGGGCTTCTGCCCCATTCTCTTCTCTCTGCCACCAGCATCTTTATTTCTGACCCTATGGCTCTTCTGTTCCTGGTGCCTTTGGCTTGCACACCTCTTTGGCTTTCCATGGCCCCATTCATCTCGTGACATCCTTTCACCTTCAGCTCCACGGCTGACAGCCACATTACTGCCATGTTTCAGCATTTGCACCCCTCAAAGAGGGAATCTAACTGGCCCCCTCCCCTTTCCCTGCCAACCATTTGAATCTCAGATGTGGCTGCAGGCTCGTTGCCCTGGAGTCAGGTGCCCACCCTTAGTCCAGTCAGATTTGGTTGAGGGGCGGGGCTGATACACTGCAGGCAGAGTCACAGTCCAAAATATGGCCACTGTGCCTCAGCAGGGCTGTGGGTGGAGGCTCCTGGAGGAGGAGGGGTACTCAGGGCAGGCCAGTGACAGATCTGCTACGAACTATGCCTGTACCATTCATTCATTCAACAAAGGCTCGTTGAGCTCACACTCCATGCCAAGCGTTATGCTGGAACCTGGAGTCACAGGGATTTTAGCTGCTTTACAACATCAGCAACTTTATGAGTCTGTTACCACCCTAACTCCCCTTTGCATTTGGGACCAAGCCCAGAGAAGTTAAGTGACTTGACCAAGGACTTACAGTGGCAGACCTGGAATTCAAACCCTGGCAGTCTAATTCCAAGATCTCTTAACCTCTGTGTTCTGCCACATGGGGTGGATGGATGGGTGGGGTCATCAAATGAGATGTCATCTTTATGGGGTTTTTTTCCCTCCAACACCAGGCTCTGCACCTGGCACACACAGATCTTCAGTGAATATCTGATAAATAAACGGGTGAATAAATGAATGTCAGCATTTATTGTGGCCTTAGATTATTACCTTTCTAGCTGTTGTATCTAATACTGTCCTTATACGTTTGTCCCTCTTGGCTTAAATAGAACATCCAAGGGAGGTCCCAAGCAACTGGCCCCTCACCCCAATATCATCCGGGTCGTCCGCGCCTTCACCTCCCCTGTCCCACTGCTGCCAGGGGCCCTGGTCGACTACCCCGATGTGCTGCCCCCTCGTCTTCACCCCAGAGGCCTGGGCCACGGGCGGACGCTCTTCCTTGTTATGAAGAAGTAAGTGGCAGGCGTTTGGCAGGACCTGGAGCAAGTGGGAGCTGGTCCCTGCCTCTGCGCACGGGAGCCGGGCGGGGTTGCAGGGAGGAAGGGCTCAGCCTCCGGGAGATGAGGCCATGCACGTCCGCCTGGAGAGCTGCTTCCCTTTAGGATGATCTTTCATGAAGACGCAATCTCATCGTCTTCAGAACATCCTTTTCACCTGGTGCTTTTAGGACATTTGACTCTTGCCCCTTCTCTATAGCTTGCTTGTCTTTAACATAAAAACAGTTCTCCTTCCACACCCTCTGCACCCTCTAATATTGTCATAATGGGGGTTTTAAGGAAATGAACATCTGTACCATTACTTTCAACACATGAAGCTCCGGCTCTTACTTCCTAATTTCAGGATAGTGGGTGGGAACAGCAAGGATACTTGGGGAAAAAAGAAACCAAAAAGCTCCAGGAAGAAGAGGAAAGGCCATCACCCTAGTAGTAAATAAGGTGCCAGGGCCCACTGATGCGTGACAGCCAGGACCCTGTCCCCCTGTCCACCAGCTACCCCTGTACCCTGCGCCAGTACCTTCGCATGAATACCCCAAGCCCCCGCCTCGCCACGGTGATGGCCTTGCAGCTCCTGGAAGGCGTGGACCATCTGGTGCAACAGGGCGTCGCGCACAGAGACTTAAAGTCCGACAACATTCTCGTGGAGCTGGACGCAGGTAGGCACCTGCCACGCCCTCCGAGCTGGCCAGGAGCACTAGGCTTAGGCCTCGGGACGTATAGGGCCCTTCGAGTCTTTTTGGTTTCTATGCTCTATTCTAAGTTGTTGTGTCTTAATTTAGCTCTGCACACAGGGAAAAGCAATCTCTCCTTCGAAATGGAGGCTTTCCTTCTCTCTTTGGGGTTTGTGGGGCCATGGTTCACAGTTCCCAAGTTCATTTTTCTTGCCCACTGACAGAGCAAAAACTTGAGGGGTGGAAGTTTTCTCCAATAGAGTAAAAGAGGTAGACTTTAGCTCGATATAAGGAAGAATTTTCAAACGGTGAAAGCTGACCAAGTGTAGGCCCAGCTGCCTCTGGGAATAATGAGTTCCCCATCATTGGAAGGACTCAAGTAGAAGCTGGATGGCCACTTGCCTGGGATACTGTAAAGGAGATTCATACATCTGGTAGATTTAGTACTACAAGATAAATTACTAGAAGAACTGGCTTTTTAAAGGAAGTCTGTATGAATACTTGTATACCTTCCTAGTGCACCTGTTTCTTGGTTTGCATCTGGGGGTTAAGTTCAAATCAAAGACTTAGGGTGTGAGGGCCCTTAGAGGGCATTAGAGCCTAGCACCATCTGGTGAGTAAATGGTGAGCAGCTCCTTTGGTCTTGGGACAGCTCTGATTACTAGAAAATTATTTGGATTAAGCCAAGCTTTTATCCAGTTCCTGGCTTAGGGGCTTTGATTTCCCAGAGGCAGGCCCATATTGGGGTAGCTGACCCCATTCAGCTCTCTGGCGAGTGGGCACCTGTCCAGGCCTTGCTGGCCTGCGCTCCTGGGCCCAGGAGTCCCAGTTAGTGCATCTCACCATGTCTTGATGGTGGCTTTAGCAGGGACACAGGAGGGCCTCGCAGAGGGAACGGGAGAGGCTCAGTTGCTTACAGCTCCTGTCCCTTCCCCAGATGGCTGCCCCTGGTTGGTGATCACAGATTTTGGTTGCTGCCTGGCTGATGAGCGCATCGGCCTGCGGTTGCCTTTCACCAGCTGCTACGTAGATCGGGGCGGAAACGGCTGCCTGATGGCTCCCGAGGTGAGTCCCGCGGAGCGCGGCAGCGCCGTCAGCAGACTCTTCCCCATGTTTCCGCTGAGAGGACGAGACTTGATACCTCATTTTTACTCAACACCTCCATCTTTTCTGACCCAAATTTGGCGTCAGTCCCTTCCCTGCCACTTTGCTTTAATCTGGATCTCCCTAATGCTCCTGGGAGGTGTGCATGTTGTCAGCACGAAGTAGGCAGCCTAAGCAAATTCTGAGCCACAGCCCACTCCAGTTCTGGGTTCCGGGGGCCAGGGCTCTGATTCGCCCATGAATCAGGAGCTGTGCAGGAGCATGAAGAGGTTAGAAATGCCAGCAGCAGGTCGACTCACCCCCTGCTTGCCTCACCCGCTGCTTGCCGACAGGTGTCCACGGCCCGCCCTGGCCCCAGGGCGGTGATCGACTACAGCAAGGCTGACGCCTGGGCAGTGGGAGCGCTCACCTATGAGATCTTCGGACTCCCCAACCCCTTTTACGGCCAGGGCAGGGCCCACCTTGAAAGCCGCAGTTACCAAGAAGCTCAGCTGCCTCCACTGCCCGAGTCGGTGCCTCGAGACGTGAGACAGCTGGTGAGGTCCCTGCTCCAGCGCGAGGCTGGCAAGGTGAGGCTGTCCCCAGGTTTCCCAGGGATCGTGTGGATGGAAACCCGAGTCCATGTTCAAGTAAAGATCAGGTTTTGGCAAGCATTAGAGTAACAGCTCCTCTGTCTTACAAAGGTAATGGGCAAGGACAGGAGAACACAAAACAGATTTCAGTATAAACAGGAGGAGGGAAGCTAGCCACCAAATCAGTCAGAATTCCAGCAACTCAACTCTTCTTGGCTTTAGTTGCTTAAGTTACCCAGAGGGGAAAATATGCATTTTTAAGAAATGTTTAATGGAGATGTAGTGTATGGAAACAGCTGAGATCTAATGAGACAGATAAATGAGAGGACATCTCCTGAGAGCAGATCTGGACTTTTTTTTTTAAGGTGACTGCCAGCTAGGTGAGCCCTTTTTTTCTTTTTTTTGCTTTTTGCCTACGAAGATTGGCCCTGAGCTAACATCTGTTGCCAATCTTCCTCTTTTTTTTTTCCTCCCCAAAGCCCCAGTACATAGTTGTAAGTCATTCTAGTTCTTCTCTGTGGGATGCAGCCACAGCATGGCATGATGAGCAGTGCCATGTCCACACCCAGGATCCAAACCAGCAAAGTCTGGGCTGCCAAAGCGGAGCACACAAACTTAACCACTCGGCCATGAGGCCAGCCCCAGAGCTGAACATTTTGACATTACTATAAAGGAATATAAAGGCCAACACATTGGAAGCCATAATCAGAGTAGTAGGTCCGGTTCAGGTGGCACACCTAGTGAAAGAGCATGGACAGACCAGGGTTCAAACTACTGTTCCATCACCTACCTCTCCCCGTGCACGGCATGCCGTCAGGGTCACAGTAGATGCTGTCTGCTACCAGTTAAGTGATGAGAGACAACGTCTCCCTCTGGACAGTGCTCATACCCAGGAGGCAGTCTGATGGGGAGGCTATTCCAACCTGCAAACTGCCCCCAGGCCAATCTGTACCCGTGGACAGCCTGCAGCAGGGGGAGAGAGCAGCCAGTAGGGGTCAGGTGAGTGAAGGAGGAGAGAGGAGGGTGGAGAAGAATTTGGTTGGGGCCAGAGAAGGGAAGACGCTGAAACGAAGATTAACAAAGTGGGTTGTGGGCCGAATACTCTGTCACAGACGTTCTCAGCTTCAGCTTCCCTTCCCGTTGCAGAGACCGTCTGCCCGAGTAGCTGCTAACGTGCTTCATTTAAGCCTCTGGGGGGAGCATACTCTAGCCCTGAAGAATCTGAAACCAGACAAGATGATTGGCTGGCTCCTCCAACAGTCAGCTGCCACTTTGTTGGCCGACAGGCTTACCGAGAAGAGCTGTGTGGAAACCAAAATGAAGGTGTTGTTTCTGGCCAACCTGGAGTATGAAGCGCTGTGCCAGGCGGCCCTCCTGCTCTCCTCCTGGAGGGCAGCCCCGTGAGGGCCGATGCAGCTGGTGAACTACTGAAGAACTTAGCATCTGTGTCTCATGGTCTGTGAATGCTGAGGGCGGGGGCTCCTGGGTGAGGGCGGGCGTCAGGAGGCAAGTGGCGCAGGGAGGGCCGAGCAACCCGCCACGGCCTCAGGCGCGGCAAGTGGAGGGGAAAATTGGAGTCGGAGTGCACGGTCTGTAGCTACTAACTCTAGCTGTGCGATTTTGGATGAACAGATAACCTGTGTGGACTAAAGTCCCCTTACCTGTGAAGTGAAGAAGCTGATCTAACTAGGAGCTGGCAAACTCGTCTGTAGAAGGCTGGGTAGTAAATACTTCAGGCTGTTGCAGCTACGCAACTGTGTCATCGGAGCACAGAAGCCGCCTTAAATATGTAAACCAGCGAGCATGGCGGTGTGCCAATAAAGCTTTATTTATGGATGCTGAAATGTGAATTTCATGTGTCACTAAGTATTCTTCTAATTTTTCAACCATTTAAAAGTGTAAAAACCATTTTTAGCTTACAGGCCATACAAAAACAGGCAGCAGGCCGGACTGGCCCACAGGCCAGAGTTTGCCAAACCCTGGTCTATGTGAATTCAAAGGGCCTCACGCTAAAAACCATGCTGACCAACAGGAGGCCCCTTGGCGGGCGTCAGCGCTAACAGTAACGTGGTAAGAGCTCTGCGGACGAATCCAAAGGGACGCATTCTCTGTCCCAGGTGAGAAGACACTCGGGTGGAACTGCTGACCAATGCCCAGCCCTAAGCTCGTACTCTGTCCTCAAAGCCCTCCAAAAAGTTGGTGGCCGGGCTGGTCTCAGATGAGGCTGGGCTGAAGCGGGGAGACCTGTGCTCCACATGAGAGAGGACCCAGGGTTAGGCAGTAGCTGTTAGTGGCAGAGTGTGACTGTGACATTTGCCCCTAGCTCCAGGAATGGACCACGGCAGCCATGACATCAGTCTGCATGTAACCTGAGCTAAAGCAAACCTTTGCTTTATGTTGGTCAACATATGGGGTATCAGAACGAAGAAACATCCAAGCGAGGCCCGAGAAGCAGGGAGCCCTGCACTGGGGGGCGCAGTCTGGACCAGCTCTGGGGGTGTGAGGAAGCATTTCCACAGAGCTCCTCCAGCTACCAAATTGAGTCTAGCAGAGCTAAAATGACTGAGGAAATGGAAATTAACAGCGTAGCATTTTAAACTTGCTAATTTCCCTTTTTACCAGCATTTCTTTTAGGAAGCGTGAAGAATTAAATGCAAATTTACAACTGCAGAATACGTATGTGCCTTGAACTGAATATTTGGCTTTAAGAGTGAGTCTTATACCACAAAGACAAGAAAATCTTGTGGGCAGAGATCAACAATGGGGAGGGGATTTCACATATAATTCTATACGTGCTCTTCAGGACCGCAACTATTGCTTAAGCAAGGTGAGCATAGGCTTAAGGTTCTTTTCAAAGGAGCAATTCTACAATCTGTGGCAAAGTCAAATGCTGGGGCCCTGGATTTCCCACTTCAGTGATTCCTCGCCAGCCTCAGTGTATTACTAACCTTATTTTAGCCCTTGAGAAGCGAGGAAGCTCTTATTATTTCATAAAGAAAGAAAATACAGTCCAGTCTTCAGCACAATTAAGAGGCCACTCACTATTTTGTATCCAGTCGCTACCAAACAGCATCCCGCCATCAGCAAAGCACAGCGGGGCCCAGATGAAGTGTAAGGGCAATGCTTCTTTTTATTTTAGAAATGAGAGTGACCGCACATATGAAAAATACGACTTAGCATTCAAGGTGGAAAAGCTTACATAAAAATCATTTCCAAACCCCCACCCCTTGGTACGCAATGCCCCATCTCCCACTGAGGTAAGGCTGTGCCATTGTCCCACGGCTTTAAAAAAAAAAAAAACCCCACCATAAAGGGAAAAACTCATCCTATTAAAAAGCCTCTGTCTCCAGGCTGTAAGGAGTCCCGGGGCTCTGCGCCTCAGTCGGACTTCTCCTTCTCCTTCATGTGCAAGAAGACGATGCTGAAGATGAAGAGGCCCAGCATCATGGAGAAGGCGCTGGCGTAGTAGGGATAGGCCGAGGGGATGAAGCGCTCATACTGCGTGTGCTGGAGTGGCCTCACTGACACCTGCAACAGGGCAGAGTGACAGGTCCTGGCCACTCAGAGGCTCAGGCAGGACACAGGCAGGCTGAAAACAGGGATGACAAGCTGTGCTTACCTGAGTGGAAGAGTATAAGTGTGTGTAGCCTAGCCGGTTGTAATCCACTTTAAACTGGAACACACCATACACGTCAGGCAGCTTGAACTGGACGCTGTATTTGCCACCTGGGGAAGATCCAAGACAAATAACCAGAAGGGGTGGCCCAACGTTTCTCTGTTACCCCCCCGAGAGCAAGCCAGAGGCAGGGACTGTCTCCCTGGAGCTTTCTCGTGCAAGAATTACATTTACCTTTCTTCTTCAAGAAGGTCCTCACGAAAGGATCAATGCGGACGAACTCCAGCTGAATGTCATCACCATCAAAGGGGACCCATCTGCCATTTGAGAGCTGCTCAATCACAATGCTGTACTCCTGAAATAAAAGGCTGGTCAGCCAGGGGTGGCCAGTGACTGGAGGGGTGCCATCACCCTCAGTGCACCGAATCCGTACCCATGAATCTAGCAGGAACTCCCAGTTCTGAAACCCTGGGTGAGCCACCACCACCCAGCCCTGGACAGCAACTGAGAATACCACCCAGCGGTTAATCCCGCTGACTCGGATCCACACCTCTTCACAGGACCATCCAAGTCTGCACCCAAACCGCACTCCTCTCCTGGAATGTGCTGGTCACTCTCCGGCACCCTGCTTCCATATTCACTGCCATCCTGCCTTTCCCCGCTTCTCCTGACTGACAGATTCATCCTCCAGACCCGCTCCCAGCAGGATGACTCAGCGAAGCCCCTCCCGCTTCTGCTCTCCCACAGCAAAACCACACCTCTTGAAAAGGCCTCCCATTACGATGTTGGTTTACATTGCAGGCTCTCTGCACCTAAACGGACTTTCTTCAGGGTAGAGGTTAACTTATTCCTCCTTATTTAGGCCTCTTTAGGCCCAACACAGAAGTGTTCAACAACGGCCTTTGAGCTGCATCAACTTGGCCAACCCTCAGGGCCCTCTCACTCAAGAAGCTCTTACCACTAGGTCAGTGACAGTGTAGGCATTGGGTGGGGCTGTCTCGCCCACCCGATGATGGGACACAGGCCCCACCCGGAGGACACCCTCCTCCTTGAACACCCAGCGGGAGAGGGCCACAGCCAGCTCATAGTTGCCTGTCTGGGAATACCTGCAGAAGGGAAAGGAGAGGCTAGAGCACCAGCACCAACTTCTTTCCAGGGGGGCCTCATAAGCGAGACTCGTCACTACCCACCAGGATAAACGGCACTAAGTGAACTCCTGCCTGTGGGCCATACGTACCTAGGGATCCCGGTTCAAGGGAACACAGGAAAAAATGAGAAGATGTGAGGTGGTGTTGCTTTGGTGTCACGTGTATAATAAATACACAATTTTCTAAGCGTCTCCAGACATGTCATTACCAAAAAAGTTTGGACTGCCAACACCAGCAATACAGCAACAAAGTCAAGTCGTCAAATAATTTTAAAGCACCTGAAGATACTTAGCCTCTGACACGTGTAGCTCAAAGGCTCCTTCCTCCTCACCTGAGTCCTCCCCATCCGCACACACGCTGCCACCCAGACCTCATGGCCCTAAGCTCCTGGCATGTACCTCTGGGAGCCGGGTGTGGCCTTCTGCACTGCCGAGTTGAAGAAGGCATCACTGAAGAAGTCGAGGGAGCCGCTGAAGATGACCCGGGCATTGTTCCTGGCCTGGAGCCCAGCAATGAGGAGGGTATTCTTCCCCACTGCATGGGGATACTGGGAACAACAGAAGGCTGTCATCCAGGAGAGCCAGGGGAAAGGACAAGCTCGGCCTCTGGGGCAAGAGGACAGCAGGCCAGACCTGAACAACCTAGGCCCCATCTGAGGGTGGAACCTGAGACCCCACTGCTTCTGCCCACTTCCCGCTCCACCATCTTCTCATTTCACAGTCTCAGCAAAGTGTGCTTTCCTGCTTAGTTCTCATCTTCAAAGAAGAAAGCACGTGGCTGGGCCCAGGAGCTGGAGGCCTCGAGGCTGCAAAGGCCTCTCACCTGGGTGATAGGTTTATCTGGGAAGAAGGAGTATGAGGTTGAAGAGCCCGTCAGGATGTCCAATACCAAAGGATTGTCAGGATCAGCCACCATCCTGTAGGAGGAGGAAAGAACGCCCAACACTGATCCTAAGAACTGAGCCCACAGGCCCTGGGGTCCCCAAGGCCCATTTCTTCACAGGAGTGAATCCTGCTTTCTTAATAACCAGTTAGCTCTCCTCTGGATGTAACTATGAAGTCTGACTCAAAGTCATAAATTAATCTCATCCACACCCTGTGGGGGAAGGAATGTCCCCAAATAATGACAAGTTCGGGTTGGTTTCCTGACAAAACAGTGATCCCCTGTGGCCCAACATTTCTGCTGGCCTCTCCCTGCTCACTCACCCGACACCTCGAAAGAGGATGGGGTTTAGAGATGATTTCCCAACAATGGTCGGGGCCTTCAGCAGGTTCTCGGTGTCAGCCACGATGAGCGTATGCTGCAAGAGCAGAGGGAAAGACAGGTGGTGAGGACAAGGGGCCCCCAAGCCAGGGAGCCCCTCCCGACTCCCTCCTGGTTTCTAGGCTGAGCTTAGCTCTAAGGGCCTGACACCTGGAAGACGACAGGCCTGATTACCTGGCCAAGGTCTGAGATGTCATAGTTGTGATGATCAATGACAGCTGTTTTCTCCTCATCAAACTCGATCCCACACTCACTGCCGAGCTCTCGAAGAGGGTCACCTGCAGACCCAAGAGATGCCTGGCTGAGCCCTGACCGGTGGGCTGTGGGCCAAGCAGTGTCCACTGTCCTAGCATCCCCATGACTCACTCTCCAACAGTCATCTGCAGGGCCCTGCAGCTTTACCAGGCCAGGCTGAGCCCGAGCTGGACCCCTGGACAACAGCACGGTATCCTGCCCGCAGGGGTCAGAATCTGAATTGACAAAACAAAACACAACGGGGCCTCTCCCTCCACAAAGACACAGTGACCTTGCTTCTGCATAAAAACCCCTCTGAAGTGAAGTAATACCTCAAGCAAACAACCTGCATGAGCCTGGCCTTACAAGGCTGCCCTCTTCCTCATCGTCACCCCAGCAAGAGACCCACCCAGTGTGATTTCAAAAATCTGTCAATACTGGGGGCCGGCCCCATGGCCGAGTGGTTAAGTCCGCGTGCTCCGCTGTGGCAGCCCAGGGTTTTACCGGTTCAAATCCTGAGCGTGGACATGGCACTGCTCGTCAGGCCATGCTGAGGCAACATCCCACATGCCACAGCTAGAAGGACCCACAACTAAAAATACACAACTATGTCCCGGGGGCCTTTGGGAAAAAAAGGAAAAAAAAAATCTGTCAATACTGAAAAGAACAAAGCAAGACTGGCCCGGTGTTAACTGTTGCAGCTGAGGGGTAAGTACCGGGTTCAGGATACTGCACTCTCCCTACTTCTAAGTATCTTTGAAAATGTCCAAAATAGGAAACAAAGAAAACTGTCAAACACTTTGAGCTCTGCCCAGTTAGCCTCCCCATTTGCCTTCTTTCTGTAAGAGAAGAGCCACCAGAAAACAAAACAAAAAAAATGGGAAAAACCAAACAGTGTCCCAAGCCCTTAAAAGGCTCTGCACCTTACTGGCTCTGGTCACAGAAAGGCACAGGAGGGACGGAATGGCTCTGTAGTTCCCTCACGACCCCGGCCACAGCCCACCCCATGATGCCAACTTGGCAGCTTCCATTTGCAAAGCTCTCCAAACTCTCTGGAGAAATGGTGGAAAGTACCAGAACTTCCCAGGTCAGCCTTACCAATGTCTGAGCTGGCAGCGACCAAGACACTGCCTCCACCGTCGATGAAGGTACTGATGGTCTCCACATTGATGTTGCCTCCAAAATCTGAAAGAAGCACCAGACTCAGTGACCCAGAAGGTTCCTCTCACTGTTCCTCTGACATTTGGGCCAGTGAAGGTGAACCGCAGACCAGCCACAATCAATCACGGAAGCGTGCCCTCTGGAGGCCCAAAACAGACGGACGTTTACCATACATGCCCTGACTGGGGCAATTCTCCCATTTTCCCAGTGTGGAGATCTAAAAACAATGGCTCAAATTCATAAAGTTTTAGAAGTACAAATGAAATAGTCAACACTTACTGATTATAGTTAAGTTAGTCACACATATTACAAGTCACATATAAAACATTCGTTTGGAAATGCTGCATTTTCCCCTCACATTTCATGAAATAACTTCATTCAAACTCGTCACCTGCACCTTTCACATCAGTATCTCTGACATCACTAGAGCCACTTTCAGGGTCACCTAACACTGTTTGCAGAGCCCGTCAGCCTCACTTCCGCCTAAAGTGTCTGAGAAAGAGCACGTGTGAATCTGAGGATGGCGCTGTCACTTACTCCAGCACTCATTTGCCTAACCTGAGTAGTTTTTCCCCGTTAATCCTACAGTTATATCCACGATAGCCGTGACAGAACCACTCTGAATACTGCTTTTATTAAAGTGATCACCAAAAAGGCTCACTAATTTCCTACATTTGTAACTGTGAGATCATACCCTTTTTGGTCAATTGATTCAGTCAGGTGACTGCCACAAGCATCCAAAACCAGCAGTGAGTGGGGCTGTCAGAGGCTCAAGCCTTCCCCACAGGGTCCCCTGACGCTCCACATAACGTAACGCAGGGAGTGCTCAGTAATTCACTCATTCATTCAATGAAAATTATTTCTTGTGTGCTGAGAAGAAAAATAAAGGGGACAGTGGAGTGAGGGGGAGCCGTTACATACAGGCTGGTCAGGGAAGAGCTCGGGCAAGTGGCATTGGAGAAGGTGTGAGAGTGAGCCAGGCAGCATGGGGCACTCCAGGCATCGAGAATGACAGGTGCAAGGTCCCCAAGGCAGTGAGCATGTTACCAGCAAGGTGCCCAGTGTGGCTCAGATGGACAGAGTGACAAGGTGAGTAACGAACGGAACAGCAGGCCAGGGAGAAGCAGGGAGGGAGGGCAGTTGACGCAGGGCTCTGTAGGCCCTGGGAGGGTGACAGCCGTGGGGAGGAGCACTGGAGGCTTCCGAGCAGGAGAACAACATGATCGGATTTAGATTCTGAAAGGATGATTCTGGTGAACGGACACAGCGGGCAAGGGTGGAAGCAGGCTGATGGTGGGTTAGGAGGCCCGACTGTGATAGGCGAGGCCTATGAAACAAGGATCCTGTTTTTTCTGGGTACAAAGGATATGCTCAGCATCCTTCTCCTATAGCCATTACTGCATGCGAGCTGGGAGCTGCCTGATTCCAGAGAGAGCAAAGAACCTGCTGATACACAGAGAAGGAAGCCAGGCCGGTGTTCTCACATGTGAGAAGGCTAATGGTGGTCACAGTACCACAGAGGGGCCCTCGGAGCAGGCGCCAAACCTTACTCTGAGCCCTCCCAGCAGACACAAGCCTTCTCCCAAGGAGTGCCCGAGAGGCTCTCCTGCAGCAGCATTTCCCCAAGTATGGGACCCCTTCCGCTAGGGGCAGAAAAGGTGGCAACAGTGATGTGGGACAGGTCTTCACAGAACATTGAATCTCAGAGAGAGGGTTATTCCTTTTCCAATTATTTTTCAAGCTTTCTCTAGCAAAGAGAAAGTTTTGGTTTGATGCTGGTCCTAACACTTCTCTAACACTTGCTCATCTCCTCTTTTAAGAGGAAGCCTGGGGCTCAAAGCCTTCAGCAGGCAACAGAATCTGGCTAGAACTTTACATCAGCTGCCAAGGAAGTGAAAGCCTTCCTAAGCTTCAACTGAAGGGAGAGACGGCAGTCCTGTCTCAGCCCAGACAGGGACAACTTGAGTCCCTGAGAAAAAGAAACTGATGTCAATAAAGAAGAGGACGACTAGGATGCTCACCAAAAAAGCAGGGCAAAAGAGAAATGGCCAAAGAACTGAGGATATTTAGTCTGGAGAAGAAACACCTGAATAGGCTATGCTTACGCAAAGGCTATGCCTGTAAGCAAAATGAGCATTAAACTTATTTCCTAAGGCGCCAGGGAGTATAAAAAATCCTTTCCCCATCTACCCCCACCCCAAAAAAGTAGGAAGTAGGAGACAAATTTCAGTTTAATATAAAAACTTGCTAACAGAGTTGTCCAAGAGCTGAGTGGACTGCCTCGTAAGATAGTAAGGTCTCTGTCACAGGAATATTGGTATCAACTGGACAAACTAGTGACGATATTCCTTCTGTTCAACAACTAGCCCTCTACCAGGCCCTGGACATATCCATCCAGCCTCAAACAGAAGATTAGGCTAAATTATCGTTAAGGTTCTTTTTAAGCCTGAGAACTTTGAATCCATCTGAATTTTTACAATCAACTACCACCATGCTTCTTTATAGCATGCTACTTCCACAAGCCAACCCAACCAGGGGAGCTCTCCACGTTTCCTACAGGCCCTTTACAGGGAAAACTCCCTTCTCAGAGCAGCAGGGCCCGCAGCTCCATGGTCGTGGCAACACCTGACCCCACAATCCTCGACTGTGTCATTTAGGAAGGAGACGCCCAGGTTAGAAGTTAACATTTTCCTCTTCTCCGGGAACAGCAGCGCCCAGGGCTAGCGACCCATCCCGTGACCCAGGAAATATCCAAGATCCAGAAGACAGCGATCGATCAGTCCCGGTTCTGGGGGCGACGCGCAGCGCTTACCTTCTACCGAAGGGGAGAAGATGATGAGATTGTCATAGAGGAACTCCCCGTACTTAATGAGGGACAGGCTGGGGTCATCTGCGGTCTTGAAGGTGAGCTCAAAGCCCCGGTCTGGACGAGAGGGAAACAGGGAGCTGAGGCAGACGGGAGGCAAAGGGAAGGCACCGCCGCACAGACCACGACCGCCCCCCACGCGGCAGGCCAGTCCCGGGCGGCCCGCTCGTGGAAACCGAGTGGGAGGGAGGGTGGCCGATGCCCTCGGGCTCGAGGACCTTCCCAACCCCAGACTCTCACCCGCCGCCCCTCGGACCCCGGTCTCACCCTTCAGACTCCGGAAGAAGAGCGAATGCGTCTCCCGCAGGTTGAGGTTGTCCAGCAGCACTAAGGTGCGGAGACCGCTGGCGCAGACCGGGCCAACCAGGGGCAGCAGCAGCCACAAGAGGGACCAAGCACGGGTCGTGGTGCCGGGCTCCATCTTCCTCCTCCTGCCAAAGAACCAAGCACCTGGACACCGGAAGTACCAATCTACGGTCGCCCAACCGCGGCTCGTGATCGGGGAGTACCACCCGGAAGTGATCCGGGTACGCCAAGGCCGGGCGTCGGGAGCCGCCGCTCGGACGGTAAAGAGCCGGGAGCACCACCGGATGTGCCCCGGTTGGAGGCGGAGCCTCTGAACCCTATTGGCGGAAGGGGCGCGAGGCTCCGCCTCCCCGAAGGAAAAGGCTCAATCCTAGAGAGACAGCTCTGCAGCCGCGGCCAATCAGTAAGGCCGAGTGCCCTTTGGCTCCGCCCAGGCCGTTCCCGCCCGGAGCCCTGAGCCCGCCTTTCAGGCCGACCCCGGCCCGCTCGGTCTTCACTGCCGGCCGTGTCCCGGGCGGGGTCTAGCGCCGCGGTGGCCACCCTGGGCCACCTCCTCGGTCCTCACTGGCAGGGTCCTCGCTGGTCCAGGACAGACTCGCGACTAGGAACCGGGCCCCACCTCCACCGTCTCCAGGGAGGAAGGGGTTGGAGAAATAAGATCAAGGACAGGGGCCCTTTGAGTCCCCTCCCCCTCCCGGGCCCAGGGGCCTCGGCACCGGCCTGTCTTGCCCAGTCTGGTGGCCCACGCTGGAGGCAGCGTGGATGGGCGGCGACTGGCCTGGCGATTAGACAGCTCTAGCCGGGTTCGTTCCAGCCTCCGGCTCTCTCCAGGCATTTCACTGCTCTCCAGGCGCCTGTCCTAGGCTAGAAGTAGAAATAATAGCGAGGCCCCGCTCTCCCCCTTCCCTGTGTGCCTCTGGAACAGCCCGCGCTCTCGGGAGGACTGGCGCAGGGCTAGCTGGGCATCTACTCAGTAATGCTGGCTCCCACCCTGTTTAAGTTCATGCTGGGGCCACCTGGCTCACCTTAGAGCCGCCTCAGACCCACCACGGGTGGAAGTAAAAGCTACCACAAGAGTTCCAAGGCTTCCACTGTTCTCTGGGACCCAACCACAATCCTGGGGCAAATGAAGGTAATGTGGAGAGAGAAGGTAGCTGCCCTCTGACCTTTTACACTTGTCCACCAAGCCAGGGATGTGGGAGCAAAAGTCCAAACCTCCTTCTGCATCTCCTTAAGTCACTCTCCCTCCTCTCCATCCCCACTGGCTCCACCACAAGTTAAGCCTCTGTCACAGCTCAGGGACACCCAAGGGCTCTTCACTCTCAGGTCTCCGTCTAAATTCATCTTGGCGGCCTCATCCCCCTCGGTGCCTAACTCAGGGCTCCCAGGGAACGAGTCTCCTCCAAGCTTTAACATGCTCTGAGCTTCCCCACCTCCTGCCTTCTGCTCGTGCAGCCCCCTCTACCAGGAGCCCCTCCCCACATTCCCACCTTAAGCCTCCCGTGATCTCCATCCTTTATGGTAGCCCCACGCGAAGCTGCTCCCTTCGCAAGGGCGCTTTGTTCCCCTTAAAGACTTGATCTCGCTTCCTTTCACTCAAAGTCTGCAGTGCAGCCAGCCTGAGGTGAGAGTGACCCCTAATGTGACCTCAGCACCCTCCGCCCCGGCTTCTCCAGAGTGGGAGCTCCTGGGCCCAGGCACATAGCTTTGGGATCCACCACAGTAACTAATACAAACAGGGAGCAGGAGGAATGAGGGGCACCAACACAGGACACCCGGGAACTTTACGTACTATCTCATTTCACCTTCACAATGACCCTGTGAGGTGGGTGCTGTCCTCATTTCACTGGTGAGGCTCAGAGTGAGATCCGGCTCAGGACAGCACCAAAGACCCAGGCTTCTCCCTCAGATTGTGGGGCCCTCCCTCAGGGCAGGCCTGGGATACAATGGGCAAAGGCAGGAGAATGTCCTAGGTAGCCGGGGTGGCCTGGATTCCTTTCTGACCATGTCAGGACACCCAGTTCCAGCAGCGTCCCTGAGGGCTGTCAAACTTGGGCCTTCTCTGGGCCTCAGCAAGATGTGGCCTCTATTTTCCAAAACAAGGGCTCTGCTTTCCTGGGTCACAGATCCTTTGGGAATCTAATGACAGTTCAGATGCTCTCCCCAGAAAAATGCACTTAGACTCGTGATTCAGGGAGTTGCAGAAACCCTGGGGCCCGCTGGTTTTAAAGGCCTCAGGTCGGTAAGAACCCATGCTCCAGAAAGAGCTTTCCTGTGAAAGCCTGGCAGCAGTGGCAGGGAGGGGCCCCAGCGACGCTGTCAGAGGATCAGGGAGGGGAACTCATCAGTAAAAGGCAGTTTATTGGGGCAGCTGAATGTGGAGTGGCCTCCTCTGGGCCACAGACCAGCTGGGGGTGGGCAGCACGGGAACAGCTGCTCCACGACTCCTCCTGTGCCCATCCCTAGGGCTTCCCCCAGGAAGTGGGGCCCATGGGTGGAGGCATGATTTTCAGTCGCCAAGATATTGAGCTTGATCCATGTGGAATTTGCTGCCCACTCCATCGGGGCTGGTGAAGGCCTTGAGGCAGAGCTGAGGTTCTGAGCCCAAAGAGGCACAGGACAACACTGGTGGGCACAAACGGTGGGCTTTGTGGCAGGTGAGCAGACAGAACACTACTGGGACATGGAGAGCCAGCACAGCCTCTCCAAGGATGGTCCAGCCTGCAGAGGGCTCATGCCCCAGGCAGAGGTAGGCTCTCTGGGTAACAGGGAACGGAATGTGTCTTCCCAGCGCAAGGGCCCCCTCAGGCCTCCTGGTCACTGTGGGGGGCTGGTGGGAGGAGGCCTGGCTGGGGCTGCCCTGGGAGGGCCTGGCAGTCTCACGGAAACATAAAGGCAGGGCAGCAGCAGGCAGCTGTGCTCACAGGGGCTCACTGCCAAAGCTGCTTTTGCTTTTCTTACGCTTGGCCTTGCTGAAGGGGATGTCAAGGGACTCCAGGCGGAAGGGCCGGGGCTGGGGCATTTCAGGGGCCTGCGTGGGCGAGGTGGCAGAGTTGTTGCTGAGTGGAGAGCTGAGGCCTGGCGGTGAGCTGTGATGTGCTGTGGAGAAGAGGGGCAGAGGGGCTGGTCAGCCAGGAGTGCCGGGGATGGGGAGAAAATGCTCTGTGGGCGGGTGGAGAGTCTGGCCCACCCCCCGCCCAGCCAGAGGCCCTGGTCCCACAGCTGGGAGCCGAAGCTCTGAGAAGCTGCTCTGGGTGACAGAACTACGTCTGCATCCAAGGGTCTGGGCTGGGAGTGTGGGGTTTCAAAGCCTCAGACTGAGGCAGCCTGGGATCTCAAGCCAGACATGCCTGGGTTCGAAGCCCAGCTCCACCCCTTCCTAGCAGGGTAACGCTGGGGAGCTGCTCCTCCCTGAGCCTCGGTTTCCTCATCTGCAGCATGGGCACGATGCCAGAGACTCAACCGATGTTTCTTTCCCTCCTTGTTCTTCAACTTCACTTACTCTGCCTCTTGAATAACCTCACTGTAGAACTGAGATTTGCTTTTCATTGATAGTTTATTGGCAGCTCTGTGGTCTTTGATTTTAGTTTTAAAAACAGAAGAATGAAGTGCTTTTTGATTCTTGCTTTAAAAGTGTTTTGCCTTTGTGGCCAGGGCCCTGAGCTGCATGCTGAGGGCCTACTGTGTGTCAGCGGAGACATGAATCCCACAGCACCCCTCCCCCAGGAGCCGAAGGGGTAGAGGAAAGCGGAGACTGTGTATTGAGCACCTACCGGGTGCCAGCCCCTGGGCTGGGCCGTTCCCCACCTCCTCTCACTTACTCCTGAGAAGTCGGTACATCCCCCTCAGTTTACAGCTGAGGAAACCGAGGCTCAGAGAGGGAACGGGTTTTCAACCCAGGCCTGTCTGACTGCAAATCGCCCCCAGCCTCAGGCCCCTCCCAGTTGGTCGAGGGCGGGGATGGCTCTGGGGGAGGGGCTGGAGGACAGGGGTGCGCAGGGGACTCACTGAGGCTCTTCATGGGATCCGTGCTGAGGATCTGGCTGGCCCGCTTCGACCGGAAGTAGTTACTGGCAATATTTTCACTGTCGCTCCGGCTGAGCATCAGCTTGTAGCGGTCTTCCTTCTGCTGAGATTCCAGACCCTCAGGGGCCAAGACCTTTTGTTTGTGCAATTCTTATCCAGGCCCTTACCCAGGGCTCAGCATCTGCAAGCCAGGTGGGGTGGGGGCTGCCCCCTTTGCTGTTCCCCTCTACAGACCCCAGATGCCAGGGTGGGATCCAGGCAGCTCACAGCAAGAGAGTCAGTCTCCAGCCAAGCCCACTCCCCACCCGTTCCTGGGGACGGGAAGTGCCTTGTTCCCTCCTGCAAAGCTCAAAACAGGGTATCCTGCCAGCTCCATCAGGGGCGGGGGCGATAGTCCACACCCCACACCCATCACATGTTCATGGAACAGGTAACGCAGTACTCAGCTCAGGGGCACATTCAAGACCTTTAGAACCAGAGTCCCAACCTCTTTATCCCCAAGGACTATTATTTTCTTCAGCCTCAATCTCTTCCTTCAGGGACTATCCTTCTCCCACTGGACATGGTCCTGGTGGGGTGATCATTCACAGTGCTCTAAGCACTGCCACTCCCACCTGCCCACCCCCTGGCTACACAGCTGGACATGTGACCCAGACTGGACCAATCACACAACTACATCTTCTGGACATAGACATTGGTCCAAGAGTAGGCCCAGGACCAGGCAGAGCTGATCAGAATCCTTCCACAAGTGTTGGTTTAAGGTTGCTTTAAGAGACTGGTTTTTTCTTCTTATCAGATCACCAATTGCCAGTAACCATCTTTCCAGCCATGTGGAGAAAGCCTGCTTGAGTCCTAAGCTAGCATTCCAAGGGAAGTGGAACCAAGAGATGAAGAAACACAGAACACTGACTGTTTGAGCCCCTAGATCCAGCCATGCCTGAAACTGGAACACTTAACATCAACCAATAAATTCCCTATTTTGCTTATGATTGCTTGGGTATCTATCACTTGGAACTAAATGCATTCTGACTAATATAACCCCTTTGTGGTCCCAGGTTAAGAATGGTTTTTTCAGGAACAACTTTCCCTTTTATACAAAGTTAAGTTATCAGAAGCAGCCAATCAGAGCTTTAGACCAGTGTGAGACACTCCTTGCAGCCACCCTGAATTGTTCAGGCAGAGATGCCTGGCTGGAATTCATTAACATATGAGTGCCCTTATCGTGACTACAAAGGTATGTTCTGTAGGGATTTTCTGAAATATCTGTAACGGTTTAAGGCAGGAGCAAATTACAGCCTATGGGCCAAACCTGGCCCCCAGACTGTTTTTGTACATAAAGTTTTATTGGAACATAGCCATGCTCATTCATTTTTGCATTGTCAATGGCTGTTTATGTGCTATGATGGCAGAGTTGAGTAGTTGTGACAGAGACCATATGCCCCATAAAGCCTACAATATTTACTATCTGGTCCTTTACAGAAAAGTTTACTGACTTCTGCTTTGAGGATATGTATTTTGGTTGTAATACAAAATATGGGAGATATGAAAATAAAGTGATTTTAGAATCCCAATAACTTTTTCATGGCTCCTTTGAGGATCCTTTGGTCCAAGGATACCAGCTGGGGCCCAGGGGACCAGATGCACTGCTTGGCCTCTGAGATTGAAGCTTCCATCCTTCTCTAGTAGGATGGGCTGGCTGGAACCATCTGGTTTCCCTCTGGTTAGGACCGTAAGCGCCTCTGCGTGAGGGCCAGAGCGGCTGAGGGCCTAGGTGCCAGGCAGGCGTAGGGAGAGGGTCCGGCTCAGCGCTCTGCTGTGTCCTTCGGTGGGACGAAAGCACAAGTCCAGTTCCCTACAGCAATGCTGGCCCGCTGCAGCTTGGGGCAAAGCCCCGCCAGCTCCCCACCCCTCACTCGCTCTCCCGAGGCCTTACCGTGCCGGGTTCGCCCATGTCCACTGCAGAGGTTTTGCGGGCTGGTTTGTTCTGTGGCCCTGTTGAAACTGCTACGAGAAAACAGAAGCTGCAGTCACTGCTACCAGGCGTGAGGACCAGAGGGACCAGGGGGGGGGGGGGGGGGGGGGGGGGGCGGGGAGGTTGCCACACTATCCCCAGGGATCGGGGTCAGGCCTGGCTCAGGCTTGGCTCAGGCTTCCAAGCCCAGGCCGAGGATGACGTTAGGAAGCAGACAGCAGGAGGGCTCAGGTGCCAAAGAAGCCATTCCCCTGCTTCCAGGCAAGACAGCAGGCTGGTGGGGGCGGGAGGAAGAAAAGAAACTGCTGTTGCCCATAGTCTTGGGGAAACGGAGCTGGCTGGCGTTTCAGCAGGGATGGCGTCAGCGGCCATCCGTAAACATCAGAGATGTAGGACCTGAACGAACACTCTCGGACCAGGGAGAGGACTGATGGGGGCCCTGCGGGATGTAAGAGCCTGCTGCTCCCTGAATGGGCAAAGCCAGCTCCGTGGCTGGAGAAAGATCCACCACAGTGGAGACGCAGGGGCCCTCAAAATCATCTTACCTAGCCCCTTCTTTGTGAAGATCAGGGGACCAGAGCCCAGAGAGGGACAGTGACCTTCATAAGGTCACATAGGAGGTCAATGGCAAAAGCCGAAGTTGAACCAGGCATGAAAAACTCTGAACAGCTGGATTCTATCCTTGGTCCTACAACTTACGGCTATGATTGTGACTCTGGGTAAGCCACTTACACTCTCTGAGATTCAGCTTCCTCGTGTGTGAGAGAGGTAATCCATGTCTTTCACAGGGTTGTTGTAGGATGAAATAATGACAGTGATGATGGAGAGAAGGATAAAATGTGCCACCCCTTAAAATGTGCCAGGGAAGGCTCTAAGAGTTTGATGTGTATTAACACGTTTTAAGCCACCCAGCGATCTTTAAGGAAGGTGCTACTGTTAATCCCCATGTCACAGGTGAGGACACTGAGTCCCAAAGAGGTCACACACAGAGGGGTGGAACCAGAATTCCAACCCCCATCTGTCTGACTCTAGAACACACCATTCTCTCAGGTGCCCAACATTTTGGATACCCAGGGTCACGTCTGCTGCGCCCACAGCCAGCGGGGAGGGGCACATGGCTCCGTCAGTCACAGGAGGGGGAACTGTGGAGGAGGGCGGGGAGTGCCGAGTGGACAGCAAGGCTCCTGACCTACTGGGAGGCTGGTTTTTATGATGATGGGCTCGGGGATCTTCCAGAAGCCATTATCCTCATCCCAGCAGGACTCGCGCCTTATCTTCTCCAGGTTGCTGTAGTTACAGTCCCGGCGAATCAGGGGCTGCATCTGCTCCAGGAGCTGCTGGCAGAGCATAGAGTCACGTTCCTGCCGCCGGATGGTGGCCAAGTAATCGATCTTCTCCAGCTCAAACTCCGACTGCAGATCTTTGATCTCCACCTCTGCTGCCCGAAGCTGGAAGCAAAGGATGACAAGCAGTGAGCCGGAGGCCCAGCCAGACATTTCACCCTCTACCCAACCTCTGCATCCACTAACTGCCCCTCCAGCCAGCCACTCACCGTCTGTTTGTTGATCCACTCATCCATCCATTCTTATCTCCACCATCTGTCCAGTCGTCCTTCCATCTATTCATTCACCTTGCCTGCCACCCACCCGTTCCTCCTTCCATCCACTCACTCACCCTCCCACCACGCCACCCAGCATTTAAATGAGCACCTACAGTGTCCACAGCCCTGCAGGAAGCAGGCAAAGAAATGGATCATCACTCCTGCCACCAGCCCTCAGTCACTATCCCACATTCCTACGGTGTATTCAGGCGCCTTTCAGAAGGCTCCAGACACAACACTATGGTCACCACAGTCCCAAAAGATCTCAGAGAATTGTATGAATTCTTTTTCTACGGGGAGCAATAGGCACAGACTCTCAGAGTCCACAGTCCTCACTCCCCCACCGCACAGCCCTGTTAGGATGCGACGAACACTGGACTAAGTGTCAGACCCACCTTGATTTGACATGGATTCCAGGTTTTTCTGATCGCCTACCCAGGTCTGCCGGACTGCCCTCCACTCCCTCCTCAGCACAGGGGTCTCCCACCTCCAACTGCAACCATGCTCTCCCTGAGGCTCCAGACTCCTGGGCGCACAGTCCGCGTCCTCAGAGAGCAGGTGCAGTTTGATTAGTAAAGGAGGAGGTTTTACATTCATGGGAATGATAACCACATGGAACCAACTGAGAAGAGAGGAGACCTGGGGGGACACAGGTGGGCGGGAGCCATCAGGGAGGGAGGGTACACAGGGGCTTTAACTAAATTCATAATGCCAATTTCTTTTTTTTTTTTTTTTGAGGAAGATCAGCCCTGAGCTGACATCTCCTGCCAATCCTCCTCTTTTTGCTGAGGAAGACTGGCCCTGAGCTAAGATCTGTGCCCATCTTCCTCTACTTTATACGTGGGACGCCTGCCACAGCATGGCTTTTGCCAAGCGGTGCCATGTCCGCACCTGGGATCCGAACCGGCGAACCCCAGGCCACCAAAGCAGAATGTGCGAACTTAACCAACTGCGCCACTGGGCCAGCCCCATAATGGGCCATTTCTTAAGCTGGATAGTAGATACATGGTGCTCATGGTGATAATCTTTATATATGGTACATCTGGAATCACAATGATTTTTATAACAGCTTTATTGAGAGATAATTCACGTTATACAATTCACCCATGTAAAGTGCACAATTCACTGGTTTTTAGTATATTCAGAGTTGTGCAAGCATCACATCTATTTCAGAACATTTCATCAGTCAAAAAGAAACCCCATACCCATTCGTAGTCATTCCCCATTTCTCCCCAACCCCCCGCCCAAGGCAACCACCAATCTACTTCCCGTCTCTATAGATTTGCTTATTCTGGACATTTCATATAAATGCAGTCATACAGCATGTGGTCTTTTGTGTCTGGCTTCTTTTACTTAACACAGCGTCTTCAAGGTTCCTCTGCGTCGTGGCGCGTATCAGTACTTCATTCCTTTTCACTGCCGAATAACGTTCCATTGTGTGCATAGACCACATTTTATTTTTCCCTTCTTGATTGTTTCCATTTTGGGGCTATAATGAATAAGACTGCTATGAACATTAGTGTACAAGTTTTGTGTGGACATATTTTCATTTCTCTTGAGTATAACTGCTGGGTCATGTGGTGACACTACGTTTAACCAACTGAGGAAATGCCAGACTATCTTCCAAAGCAACTGTGCCAGTTTTCATTCCCACCAGCAGCGTTTGAGGGCTCCAGTTTCTCCACATCCTCACCAACACTTGTTATCATCTGTCTTTTATTACAGCCATCCCTGGGTGTGAGATGGTCATTCATCGTGGTTTTGACTTGCATTTTCCTGGTGGCTAATGATGTTGAGCATCTTTTCATGTGCTTATTGGCCAATTGTATACCTTCTTTGGAGAAATGTCTGTTTAGATCCTTTGCCCATGTTTCAATTGGGTTATTTGTCTTTTGATTCTTGAGTTGTAAGAGTTCTTTATGTATTGTAGATACAAACACCTTATCGTGAGATATGAATTACAGATATATTATTTCCTTCTGTGGGCTCTCTTTTCGCTTTCTTGATAGTTTCCTTTGAAACACAAAAGTGTTAATTTTGATTAAGTCCAACTTATCTATTTTGTTGTTGTTGTTTGTTCTTTTAGCATCATACTTAAGAAAGCACTGCCTAATTCAAGATAACAAAGATTTACGCCTTTGTTTTCCTCTAAGAGTTTTATGATTTTAGCTCTTACGTTTAGGTTTTTGATCCATTTTCAGTTAGTTTTTGTATATGGCGTGAGGCTGGGGTCCAGCATCATTCTTTGGCACGTGGGTAGCTAGTTGTTCCAGCACAATTTCTTGAAAAGACTGTCGTTTCTCCATTGAATCCTCTTGGCGCCCTTCTTGAAAATCAATTGACTGTAAATGTGAAGGTTTATTTCTGGACTCTCAGTTCCATTCCATTGACCTATATGTCTGTCTTTACACGAGCACTACAGAGTCTTGATTACTGTAACTTTGTAGTAAGTTTTGAAACTGAGAAGTGTGAGGCCTCCAACTTTTTTCTTTTCAACATTGTTTTGGCTATTCCGGGTCCCTTGCATTTCCATATGAACTTTAGGATCAGCTTGTCAATTTCTGCAAAGAAATCAGCCTGGACTCTGATGATGATTGCCTTGAAGCTGTAGATCAGTTTGAAGAGTACTGTCATCTTACTGATATTAAGTGTTCCAATCCTTGAGGACAGGATGTCTTTCCATTTATTTATTCTTAATTTCTTTCAACAATGTTTTATAGTTTTTGGAATATAACTTTTACACTTCTTTTGTTCAACTTATTCCTAAGTATTTTATTCTTTTTGATATATTATAAATAGAATTATCGTCTTAATTTTATTTGCAGATTGTCTATTGTATAGAAATACAATTTCTTATTTCTTATTGATCTTGTATCTTGCAAACTTGCTGAACTTGTTCATTGATTCCAGTAGCTTTTTTAGTGGATGCCTCAGGATTTTCTATATATAAAGATCATGTCATCTGCAACTAGAGACAGTTTTGCCTATTCCTTTCCAATCTAGATGCCTTTTATTTCACTTGCTTGCTTAAATGCCCTTGCCAGAACCTCCAGTCCAACATTGAGTAGAAGTGGTGAGAGCGGGCATCCTTTTCTTGTTTCTCATCTCAGGGGGAAACATTCAGTGTTCCACCACTGAGCACGATGTTAGCTGTGAATTTTTCATGGATGCCCTCTATCGAGTTGAAGAAGTTCCCTTCCATCCTTAATATGTTGAGTGTTTTTAACATGACAGATTTTGAATTTTGTCAAATGCTTTTTCTGCATCTATTGAGATAATCATGTGGTTTTTGTCCCTTAATCTATTGATATCATGTATTACATTAATTGATTTTCAGATGCTAAACCAACCTTGCATTCCTGGGATAAATCTCAGTCCGGCATGGTGTATAATCGTTTTTATCTGTTGTTAGATTTGGTTTGCTAGTACTTTGTAGAGCATTTTGTGTCTATATTCATAAGAAATATTAGTCTGTAGTATTTTTGTGACGTCTTTGTCTGATTTTGGTACCAGGTGACATTGGCCCAGTAGAATGAATTTAAAAAGTGTTCTCTTCCATTTCACAATGATTTTTTAAAACCAATAGGCTTCATTTTACAAACAAAATCTAGATATAAGATATAATGGAAGAGGATACCCCATAGAGGAAAGCAAATAGATAAAATACCTTGGTGTGAAATTAACAAGATATGTCCAAAACCTATATGAGGAAATTTATAAAACGCTCCTAAGTGACACAAAAATTGATTTGAACTAATAATAGAAAGATATACCATGTATGTTCCCGAAGAGGAAAATCCAACCTCATAAAGACATCAATACTCCCAAGCTAATTTATAAATATAACATGATTCCCCCAGAAATTCTTTTTTTTTTTTTTTTTTTGAGGAAGATTAGCCCTGAGCCAACCACTGCCAGTCCTCCTCTTTTTGCCGAGGAAGCCTGGCCTTGAGCTAACATCCGTGCCCATCTTCCTCTACTTTATATGTGGGATGCCTACCACAGCATGGCTTGCCAAGCGGTGCCATGTCCACACCTGGGATCCAAACCAGCGAACCCTGGGCCGCCGAGAAGTGGAACGTGCACACTTAACCACTGTGCCACTGGGCCAGCCCTCCCCCAGAAATTCTATCAATTTTTTCTTTCTTTATTTCTCTTTTTCTTTTGAGCTAACCCAATTATTTACACAGTTCATTTGGCAAAAAACAAACAAAAAACAATATCCAGAAAAAACCTGGGAAAAAAAATCACTGAGAGGATTAGTCCTATGAGATTGTAAAACATATTATAAAACCTCCGAATTTTAAATAAAGTGGCTGGCACTGGCACATGAATAGACAGAGCAAGAGAAATGAATGGAAAATCCAGAAATACATCCAAACGCATATAGAAATTTAGGATACAATAAAAGCAGCATCCATCTGAAGTCAGTGGAAAATAAATGGACTTTTTGAAAAATGGTGCTGGAAAACATGGAGAGTCATGTACAAAAGATAATATTGGATCAGCTCCTCACACACGCACCAGGATAAATCCCAAATGGGTCAGAGATTTAAATGTTAAAAAGTTTTAGAAGAAAATACGAGTGAACTTTCCCAACTATGACTCAAAATCTATATGCAATACTTAAAAAGTTGATCAATTTGACAAAATAAAATTTTTTTAATTTTTGTATGGCAAAAATACCATAAAGCATGGTAAAAAGGTGAATGACAAACTGGAAAAAAATATTTCCAACTTATATCACAGATCGGGAGTCAGTTTTCCTAATATAAATTATAATACTCTTGCTATAATGAGCTGCTACAAGTAGAGAAGAAAAAGAACCACGACCCTCTAGGAAAACGGGCAACAGGTGCAAACACAGTTCAGAGAAAAAAGCCTGCAAATGTTGCTAAAACAGGTGAAAAAATGCCCAGCCTTACTCCAAGTAAGAAAAATGCAAATTAAAACTACACGGGGTTATAAAATAAATGAGTCCTAGGATGTAACATACAGCATGGTGACTCCAGTTAATAATACTGTGTGGCAGGGCTGGCCCCATGGCCGAGTGGTTAAGTTCGCGCGCTCCGCTGCAGGCGGCCCAGTGTTTCGTTGGTTCGAATCCTTGGCGCGGACATGGCACTGCTCATCAGACCACGCTGAGGCAGCGTCCCACATGCCACAACTGGAAGGACCCACAACGAAGAATATACAACTATGTACCGGGGGGCTTTGGGGAGAAAAAGGAAAAAAAAATAAAATCTTTAAAAAAAAATAATAATAATAATAATACTGTGTGGCACCTGTGAAAGTTACTAAGAGAGGTTCTCATCACAAGAAAAAAAGCATCATGACTATGTGTGGTGATGGATGTTACCAAGATTTATTGTGATGATCATTTTGCAATATATACAAATATTGAATGATTATGTTGTACATCTGACACTAATATCATGTTATATGTTAATTATACCTCAATTTTAAAAATGTAAAAAAAAAGCTACACTGAGATCCTACGGATCATCCATCAGAATGGCAAAAATTCAGTGTTTTCACTATATTCTGTTGATGAGCCTGAAAGAAAACACACAGCGTGCTAGTGGAGATGCGAAAGGATACACTCCCCCCTGGAGGGGAAGTTGGCAAGACCTAGCAAAATCACATATGTGTTTACTCTTTGTCCCAGCAAACCCTCTGGAGGAATTGAGTCCAGCGCAACCCACCAAAACCACAAAAGTAGTTGCACAGCCTACTCACTCCAGTGCTCCTTATTGTAGCAAAAGATTGGCAACGACCCAAATGTCCATCGAGAGCAGACTGACAATGACAGTGATACAGCCTCACAGGAGGACCATGCAGCAGCAAAAAGGAACGAGGACTATTCCTAGATACTGCTGTGGAGTGACCTTCAGGATAAACTGTTATGTGAAAAAAAGCTCGGTGGAGAGAAGTGTGTATTATAGCTACTTTCATCCAAGAAGTGGGGGGATACGGATGTGGTGGGGGGATGTATACATACACACACACATATTTGCTTATATTAAAGAAAATACACACCGAGTTCTGGGTACCTGAAGACAATGGCAGCCACCTAAATCTGAATCTCTCCAGAGAGAGCCTCCAAAAAAATAGACAGCACAAGGAGAGAAAATAAAACCATCCTCAGCCCGGCCTACTGACTGGGAGACAGAGAGCACTAGAAACTTCAAATTCCCTGTAAATCCAGCAGATGGCTCCCAATCCCCCCACCACAGGGGTAAAATGAGTGGAGGCACCTGGGAGAGCATAGGTGGTGAGGGCAAGCTGATGGAAGGCAGATAAAATCACTCCCCAAAAGAGAGTGTCCCACTCTGAGCGGGAACCCTGAAAACAGCTCTGCTACTTGGAAACTGATGGAAGAGACGGGGATGCGTGCAGGACCCAGGAACTAGTCTCTGTAAGGCAGCGCTCCTGGAGGACTTTTCGAGAGCATTGAGAAGCAGGAGGCGCCCTTGAGATGGAAATGAAAAGTCCAAACAAGAGAAAACCACACAAAAGACACACTGACTTCTCCCACCAAAAAAAAAAAAAAGCGTTTGGAAGGCAAGATTTTTGTCTCCTGGTGTTATGCCTGTGAATATGTTACCTTACATGGCAAAAAGGACTTTGTAAATGGAATTAAAGTTGTCAATCGAATGACTTTAAAACAAGGAGATTATCCCCTGGGCCCACGGTAATCACATGGGCCTTGCGGAAGAGGGAGGCAGAGAGACAGGCAGCAGAAGAGATGCTTCAGAGAAATGAGGCAGGAGTAGAGCGAGAGATCTGAAGCATGGGACCCAACTGTCCCAGTCGTCTTTGAAGGGGTACAGGAGGCAGGAAATGCAGGATGACTAGGGCTGACAGCCAGCAAGGAGGTGGGAACCTCAGTCCTACAACCACACAGGACTGCATTCTGTCAACAACCTGGAAATGCATTCTCCCCTAGAACCTCTGGGAAAAAACGCAGCCCAGCCGACGCCTGGATTTCAGCCTCGTGGGATTCTAAGCAGAGCCACCAGCCGCCCCATACCCAGACTTGGACCTACAGAGCTGGGAAGTAATAACGTGTTGTTTTACGCAGCAATAGGAAACTAATGAAGATCTCAGCTGAAAACTGCATTCACCATCTGAACAGAAGAGCGTGCCACTGCCTAAACAAACCGCACCTCTGCTTTCGGCTGTTACTGAGAGCACAGAAAAACCACACGTCAGGAAAGAAACAGGAGAGAGCAGATGTGTCTCATCAGAGCTGCTGTGAGAAACAGAAAAGGAGGATCAAAGCATTTCAGCGGAGAAAATTCCTCCCAAAGCACAAGCACAGAACCGAACGGATGAAAACAGTAACCCAACACCCCCGGGAATAAGATTTCCCGAAACAAGTATTCGCAGATGCGAAAGTTTCAAATCAGAAATCCAAACCCTTAAAATGGAAATGGACACACACAAAGAAGATGTGGAATGGGACATTAACTGAACGCAGGAAAGAATTTTTTAAAGACTTAGATACGTAGGCCAAATGACAAGATGTCCATGCAAGAGCAAATTCAACCGAAAACATAACGAGAGGTATTTTAAAAGACATGAAAAGAGCCAAGAAAATTAAAAACTACAGAAATTTCAAGAGGAAAAAAGCATGAGCTTTATCTTTGGCAAGAACCTTTGGCTGCCAGTGTTGGATGGGGACGAGGAGCGGGGAACCCTGCAGGTGACAAAGGAGGACACTGAGGCCCATAGCATGCAGAAGATGCTCTGAAGGAAGCATACGTGACTGTCACAGACGGCAGAGTCTCATACCCTCTACTTGTCCTCACTCGCAAGGCTCAGCCATGTCTGCCTCCTTTCTGCTGCTGGAACCACTAACCTCGTTGCCAGCACCGGCCCTGGCCCCTCTCTGGGCCCAGAATTCTCCTCCCTCAGGGCATCACGAGCTGCCCCTTCTCATCTTTCAGGTTCCACCTTTGAAGTCACGGCCTCACCAGAACTTCCCATCGCCCCATCGAAGGTGGCCCCAGGAACTCCTGGGGTTCGGTTAACCTTCAGTCTCTCCCTCTGGGTGCTGGGGTCATGGGTGCATTTGCTTTGTGGAAATGAATTATGTTGTGCATTTGTGATTTGTGCACTTATACTTCAATGACAGTGAAAAAGGAAGAAGAAAGTCCTGCCCGCCCCATATTCTCTTCACAGCACTATCACTCTCTCACACTTTCTGGCTTGTTTCTCTGTTATTTCTTACACACACACACTCCCGCTAGAACATAAGCTCCAAGACAGCGGAGACACATCTGTCACTGTGACTGCTTCCAGAACAGGGTGTGCACACATTAGGCACTGAATAAATGCTTGAGTAAAGAATGGATGCGGATAAAAACTAGACTATTGGTGGTGAACATGATGCAGTCTACACAGAAGCTGAAATATAACAACGTACCCCTGAAATTTACACAATGTTCTAAACCAATATGACCTCAATTAAAAAAAAGAGAGAGAATGGATGAACGCCCACCAGTGGCCGCCCAGGTCGGGGTTGGGGGGAGGCGAGGCTGGGGACTGGGTGTCTGAGTCGAGGCTCTCACCTTCCTCTGCATCTTCTCCAGCAGCTTGCTCTTGGCCCTCACCTCCTCCTGGATGGAGTCGTAGACGTGGAGGAGCACCCAGTCCCCGCTGTCCTCATCCGAGTTCTGCAGCGCCGCCACCAGCTGCTTCTTGCGCTCATCAGCGTACCGCTTCCGCCGCTTGTGCTTCTCTTTCAGGTCCTTGTTCTTGGCCTGCTCCCCTCCAACCACCTGCTGCTCCAACAGCTGCAAACTGCCCGCGTGGAGGACAAAGCAAGCAGGATAATGTCTGCTGTCATTGAGCACCTGCTGTCCAGCATGATCTCATCGAATCCTTCCAACAACCCCACTTCACAGAGACCAAAAGCGAGGCTCCGAGAGGTGAAGCCGCTGGCTCAGGGTCAGAACCAGGACTCCTGCCAGGTCTACCTAACTCCAAGCCTGTGCACTCAACCACGGCGACGGCTGTGCCCAACAGGAAGGGCGAGAAGCTCCCCGTGGACCCAGAGCTAAGCCACCCCGACTCGCTGCCCAGTGCAGAGCAGGCGTCTGTGCTCCCAGGCGACCTGCAGCCTTAGGGTACCCCTGGGCTGTGAAAAATGTTCATCACATTCAGTGCACTTGAAGGCATTAGGCTAAGTGAATAAGTCAGACAGAGAAAAGCAAGTACCGTATGACCTCTATGCGGAATCTAAAACAAACAAACAAACAAACAAAAAAACCGAGCTCATGGATACAGAGAACAGGCTGATGGTTGCCAGAGGTGGAGGATGGGTGAAATGGGTGAAAGGGGTCACAAGGTACAAACTCCCAGTTATAAGATCAATAAGTCCTGGGGCCGTAACGCACAGCATGGTGGCTAGAGTTAACAAGAGTGTACTGCATACTTGAAAGTTGCTAAAAGAATAGATCTTAAAAGTCCTCATCACAAGAAAAAAAAGAAAAAGATTTTTCTAACTATGCGTGGTAGTGGATGTTAACTAGACTCATTGTGATCATTTCACAATGGATACAAATATCGAATCATTATGTTGTACACCTGAGACTAAGATAATGTTATATGTCAATTACATGTCAATAGAAAATGCAAAAAAAAAAAAAATTCAGTCCACAATGTTTAACCAGGCAGGGACGTGCATAATACATTTTTAAAAATATTTATATCCAAAATGCTTACAAATGTTTCGAGTTTTGTTCTTTAAAGTACAAGTTGTAAACAACTACAAAGAAAGGCTTGTGTGGAACTCCTCACTGTCTGACAAAGCCCTAAAAGTGTTTTAGACTCTGCCTCTTTCCAAAGGGGTGTAAGGGGCTTGTAACTAAAGGCATACCCAGGATTCAGAACTGGGGACAGGCCACGCTCACGGGAAGAATGGAACTGTGCACTGAGCAGCTGGGCCCAGACTCAGCTTCAGGCTCAGCTCTAAGCCAGACAGCAGCAGGGCAGAGGGGAGCCACGTCCAAGTCACTGTTCTCTGTAAAGTCCTTCTAGGGTCCCCATCAGGATGAAGCCCGAGCCCCCAGGGGCACACAGGTCTCTCTATCTCATCGCCCCCTGCACTGCACCCCTAACTCACTCAGCTTTAACCCGCTGCTCAGACTTCTCCAAACACCCAGGCTGACATCCCCCTCTGTGCCTGTGTGTCATCTTGGCTGTGGCCTGTTCCTCGAATGCCATCCCTGAGGCATCTGTCGTGCAAACCTCATTCAGGTGTCCCCTCCTCTGGGAAGCCTTCCCTGACTACACTCCAGACCACATCGTGAAAACTGCCGCGAAGATGCTGAGCGTTTTCTGGGTGCCTGGGGCTGGGCTGCCACTTCTGCAGGCCCTGTCCCATGTGACCCTCACAACAAGCTTCTCAAGCTGGAACTCTGATTATACCCATTTTGTAGATGAGAAGCTAAGGCAGGGAGAGGTTTAATGTCGGCCCCAGGTGGTAGAGCTAGGGAGTGGTGGAGGCGGATGGGAACCCAAGCAGCTGACTGCTTCTAACTGAGGCAGAACCTGGGCCTTGGGTATCTGCCTCCCCCCGGGCCAGGGAGCACCTCGAAGGCCAGGGTGGCATCTCATTTGTCCTTGCATCCTGGTGCCCAGCAGGCAGTGGCTGCTGAGTTACTGTTTGAACTGTGGACGTGAGGCGGACTCTGTCACAGAGATGGGCCTGACACTGCCCTCATTTACACGAGTGAGAACCAAGGCTCAGAAATGTTAAGTAACTTGCACAAAGCGGCACAGCCAGTGAGGGAAGCCCAGCTCCCCAGGCGGCTTCAGAGGGAGTTTGGGGTGGCTTGTCCCCAGGGGGAGCATGTCGTTTCTCTGGGAGGGCCCTGGAGGCTGGGCTGGGCCCTGAGGAAAGCCTGCATCACTCTGCCCTGGGATTCCCACGACCTGAAGGCAGACCCTGGAAAGCCAGGTGGCCAAGAGCGCCTTCACCTCCTCCTAGAGCGGCTGCTCCCCAGCAGGCGCCTGGGGATCTGGGGGCTCCTGCGCAGCATCCAGAGCAGAGCCATGCCCGCCTGGCTGACTCCAGCACCTCCCTGCCCCACTGCTCCTGGAGAGCATCAGGGCCTCCCCAGCCACAGCAGGAGGAGAGCTGGGCAGGGCTCGGGAATAATCTATGGGGACCCCTACCCCCAGGGTAGAGCTCCGTCCCGCCCCAATGTGGGGTCCCCCCAGCCCCAAGCTGCAGTGCTTACCGGGCGAGCACCTGCTGCTGGTCCACAATGGGCAGCAGGTCGTCAGTCAGCACTGCCACCTCCACACCCACACTGTCCCTTCTCACACTTGTCATGGCCAGTGGGGCCTGAGGCGGAGCCTCCAAGGCCACCTGGGCCTCAGCCTCGGCCTCCATGCCAGGCTCTGCTGCCAACACCACTTCCTTGGCCATGTCCAGGTCCAGGTCAACCTCCTGAGCACAAAGAGAAACCAAGCTGGAGGCGGGCATCCCTCGCAGTCTGGGACGGGTCACCTCTGGCTCGGAGACACCCGGTTATACAAAAGTGCACCCTGTCCAGTTCTTACTGCCGCCACTTCCACCAACACCCCCCAAAACGGTCTCCCAGCTCCCTTTCCCGCCCCCACCACCAGGCTCCACGTGGCAGCCAGGGTGATTCTCTTAAAATGTCAACTGATGGGGCTGGCCCCGTGGCCAAGTGGTTAAGTCCGTGCGCTCCGCTGCAGGCGGCCCAGTGTTTCGTTGCTTCGAATCCTGGGCACGGACATGGCACTGCTCATCAAACCACGCTGAGGCAGCATCCCACATGCTACAACTAGAAGGACCCACAACGAAGAATATACAACTATGTACTGGGGGGCTTTGGGGAGAAAAAGGAAAAAATAAAATCTTTAAAAAAAAAAAAAAGAAGAAGCCAAAAGAAAGAAAATTATAAAAAAAAAAAAAAATGTCAACTGATCACAGCCCTTTCCTGATTAGAATCCTTCGCCATTCCCACTTCATTCACAAGTTTCCTCCGCTGCAGGCGGCGCCCTCCGCGCCTGCTCCCTGCCTCCCCAGCCCTCCCCTGCCCCCACCCATCCACCCTGCCGCTTCTCCTGCCACATTATCCGTTGCGGAGAAAGTCAAGATCTTTCCAGCACAGGACCTTGGTGCTGTCCCCCTGCCTGATGCTCTCCCCCGGCCCCTTCTTCCTGCTCAGGTCCCATCTCAGTGTCACCGTACAGCCAGGGGAGCTGAGCAGGTGCTGGCTCCTACCTACTGATGGGGTCCAGAGGCTGGCACGTGGTTTTCTCTCTCCACAAATGGGGGTGGATTTAAGGCTTTCCTCTCCCTCCCTGTGGCCTGTTGTGTGGTTTGTGTGTGTGTGTGTATGTGAGGAAGACTGGCCCTGAGCTAATGAGGAATATTGGCCCTGAGCTAACATCCATTGCCAATCTTCCTCTTTTTTGCTTGAGGGAAGACTGTTGCTCAGCTAACGTCCGTGCCCATGTTCCTCTATTTTATGTGGGACACCGCCACATCGCGGCTTGACAAGCAGTGCTAGATCCGTGCCCAGAGTTCTGAACCTGTGAACGCCAGGCCACCAAAGCTGAGCACATGAACTTAACCACTGCGCCACCAGGCCGGCCCCCTGTCATGTTTTCTTAAGCAGAAAAGAGTCTGAGAGCAGCAGTGTTCAAAATCACCCCGCACCCCCACGGGGGTTCCCTGGCAGTGCCCCAGGGGCCCCCAGCAGCTCCCTGCGGCCTCACCCAGGGCACACACTGGGCCTCTACGCTTTAGACGAGGGTTCCAAGACTGAGGAAAGTCTGACAATCACTGTCCATAGAGCAGCCTCCTACTAACACCAGTAACAGGAGGCACGACACTCCTCCTGTGGGTCCACGGCTTTGTAGTGGGCCGCCTCTGATAAGCTGGGGGAGGGCTGGGGTTGCTGTCCCTGCTTCTCGGATGAGGAAACTGAGGCCCAGAGAGGGAGGAGACGAGCAGGAATGTCACAGGAAGAGCCAGCCCCTGGAACTCCTCCCAGTGCACAGAGGGCCTGGCGCAGGGGCACTCACAGCCCTGGGCTGGAGGTCGTGGGCCGCTGCGGCTTCAGACCAGAGGTCACCGGGCTCCAGCAAGTCTGGCAGGTAGGAGTGCTTACAGGAGAACGGGGTGGGGGAGGGAGAGGGATGGTTGGGCCAGAATCATCCTCTGCTCCCCCGCCCCGACCGCCCCTTCAGCTCCCCACACTGCTCACCAACCCTACTTCCTCCTCCTGCCTGTCACTGTGGAGAGGAGGGGTGGGAAGCAGGGGTGAGGGGAGGAGGGAGAGAAACAGGCGAGAGAGGGGAGACAGGGCACGCTCTGAGCACCGGCTATGTCCCAGGAGCGCAACCTGAATGACCCCGTGTGAAGTGCATGGGCACCCCCATCTAACAGATGAGGAAACAGGCCCAGAGAGGCGAGTGCCCACGGTCACACAGCTGAGTGAGGAGCAGAGCCGGGATCTGAACCCAGGTCTGTCGGACTGAAAGCCCTGTGCTCTTTACACACACACGCGTGTGTGCGCAAACACACACGAGAGGAAAGGAAAAAGGACAAAGGGGAGAAAAGAGGAAAACATTTAAAACAAAAAGGGTTGTAAAGGGGGAAGATGTTGGACAGAGGGGCAGGAGAGAGGAAGAACAGCCTCCCAGGACCCCTGGGTGGTCCCTGAAAGGGAACTGGACTCCCGCAGACCCCCAGCCCAGCTCGCTGCTCTGAGCCTACGAGAGCGTGAGGCTGGACCAAGACCTCCAGCTCTTCGGGGCCTGGATGCTCAGTGTAACCATGGCAACTCAGCCATCTCCACACAGTGGCAGTACAGGTGCCCGCCTGGCAGAGCCTTGTAACTCCATCTCTGCTTTCCTGTTGATTCACCAAGCTTTGGACAGACCTTCTCTTTCCCAGACCTCTGAATATCAGTGACCCCCAGCAGGCAACCAAGCCAAAGCCACCACGGAGACGGTGCAGGCAGTGCCGGAGGGGCAGAGGTTAGTCGTCTGCACATGCGCAATGACCTCCGTGCCCCCAGCCCAGCTCTGCCTGCTGAATTTTTGCATGGCATCCTGCATGACATCAGCTACCTGCATGGGGACCTTGGGTACGTCCGCCTGGGGCACGTCCGTCCTAGCCACCGTGGAGGAGAGCCGGGCCAGCTTGGCTTCCACCTCAGCAAACGGGTCGTGCAGGCCTGATAACAGCTCCGGGGGCATCAGCTGTGGCTCGGCTTCCTGGAGTAACGGCTCCCCCTCCAGCAGAGGCTCCATGGCCTCCTGGCTGAGATCCTCAGCCAAGAAGTACTTGACTTTGGCCTCCACGTCGGGCAGAGCAAACTCCAGGTCGGAGGGCTCCTCGGGCCCTGGGAAGGCCTCAGACATGGAGGTTTCTTGGAATGTGGAAGACTCATCAGACCCAAAAGAAATCTCCGACTGGGAGGCCTCCACCTTGGGCAGTCCCTCCAACCTGGAGGAACCCTGGGTCCTGGAGACATCGTCCCGGGGCAGCGTGTCGGCCATGGAGGAGACCTCGGGTTTCACGGCCACCTCGTACTGGAACGTGGGCGAGTTCTCAGACCTGTTGGCAAACTCAGCCCTGGACATGACCTCAGCCTTGTAGAGGACTTCCGCCTTCAGAACGGCCTCTGCAAGTGGAGAACTTCCTTCAGCTTTTTACAGGTTCGAATGAGAGGACCCTTCCCTGGAAGGGGGCCCCAAGCCCACTGTCTCCAAGAGACCAGCTGAAGAGCCCCCCCTGCACCCCCAGATACTGGCTTCCCATCTCTGCTCCACTGCCCTCTCCCCCATCAGAACTCAACGCTGTCTCCTTCTGCCTCTTCCAGGAAGCCTTCCCTGATCAGCACTGTGATGTCTCCTTTCTCTGACCTCCCAGGTCTTAGGTGCTAGGCTCTTACCAGCCTGCCTGGGGCCTGCTCTCAGCAGGGAAGCTGACTGCCGTGTGGGTCTTACTGCCTCCAAGGCTGAGCTCCTGATTAGATTTCACATGCAAGAACCCTAGGGGCCCCCGCTGGGGTGTCCAGCTCAGGGCTCTTGCCCATGGCATGACCTAGATCCATGAGAGTTAAACAAACACTGTGCATGAATGTTAGAGAGACCAAATAAAACCACTCGGAGGCCTCATACTCAGACTGGACTGGAGGGGACACTGAGAAAGACAGAAAATGCTGGAACCTGCCCTCCCCTCTTCCTCCGGGTCTACACCAAGAGTGGCCGCTTCCTCCCAGCTGGGACGGGACTCTGATCACACAGGCCTCCTTAGGGCTCCCCGCTCATGGGTATTAGACCGCCTCCTTGGCATCCCACCCACTACTTTGTCACTTGTGTCCTGTGCTCCCCTGAGAAGTCCCAACGCTCCCCTTGCTGGAAGAGGACATCCACCCTCTAGCCCAGCGGCCTGGACCTCGCCCAGCCTCCGAGTGCACACTGGTGACGGGAGGCTGCAGCGAGTCCTGGCGCACGGAGGCAGTTCCGGGGGAACACCTGGCCCATGCCTGGCACACAGTAACGCCCAATAAATGGTGCCAATGACGTGACCGATACCACTGCTGCGACATGATGGACGTTACAACATCTGGGTGAGTACTAGGTGTCCGGGCTGCCTCGCAGTAGGGTATTTGAATGAGAACGGTGGAGTGGGACATTCTAGAATGTTAAAAGAAGACAAAAACTCCCAGGAAGGTTAAAGATCTTGCTAATGATTGAACGCTGATTACAGAATGTGGTTGCTTTGGTAAGAGATGGACTCAAAAGGGAGAGGAGGCTGTAGACAACGCAGAAACTCGGGGAAGGGACTCAGCTGTCAAACAGGGATGACGTATGAACAGCTCTAAGTCAGCCTCGGGCTGGGGCCCAGCCTGTGGCCAAACCATCACGATGTGGTATTGCGGGCAAGAACACTGGCTCTGGGGTCAGACTGCCTGGGCTCAAATTCTGGCTCCACGTCACCACCTGTCTGACACTGGGCAAGTTACCCTCTCTGTGCCTCAGTTTCCTCATCTATAAAATAAGGGTAATTGTGGGACCTCCTTGGCTGGCTGTTGTGAGGATTAAATAGAACGGAGCCTGGTTCGTAGAAAATGCTCCATAAACCTCCATTAGTAAAAGCAGGAGGAGAGCAGGCTGGCCTCCCTCCCGACGGCCGGGGCGCAGCGCCCACCTGTCTCCTTGCGCAGGTTCTCCTCCAGCGTGGACAGCTTCACGTCGTAGGAGTTGCGCATGGCAGTGATGTCCTCCTCCAGCCGGGCCCTGGACTCCTGCTCTGCCTCGTAGTCGGCCTGCAGCCGGGCCAGGCGCTCCTCGTACTCCTGGGGACGGCAGGGGACGCCCAGGGGCAGCACTTTACCACCAGTACAGAACACGACCTTCAGGGCTCCTTTTTGGTCATTCAAACAATCCAGAAAATACAAATAAGCCAAAAGAACAGAATTAAAATTACCTACACCACACTGGGATAATTTCTGGCCGGTGAAGACCCGTCGGAACTCTCCTCTACGCATTTTTAATGGGTTAATAATACACATATTTGTCTGTGGTCTGTGTTTTCCACACAGCAACATACCACGAACACCGTTCTGCATTAACGAATACGTTTTAACCAAATGGTCCTCAACCCATCAACAAGGACATTTATTTTTATTCATCTGCTTCTCTCTCCATCTCTGCCATCACCCTCAGCTCGTGTTCAAATGGGCTTCCCCTGGTCCCCCACCTCCACTCCTGCCCCAAACCTTCCTCCTTGCGGCGGCAGCGTGTCCATCACACCATGTTTCAATGGCATCCCATGTTCAAGGATAAAACCTAAGCTCCTCAACTCAGCCTGAGTCCCCAGGCATCTGGCTGGCCCACCCCTTGACCACACCTCACTTTTGCCATATTTGGGCACGCCGGTCACTTTCCACTCCTAGACATGCGCGCATCCCCCCTGCCTCAGGGCCTTGGCCCTGGTTCCCTGGCAAGCTCTTCTCTTCAGGCCCTCCCCCAGAGAGGCCTTCCCTGACTGCCCTCTCAGAAGACCCCACTGCTGTCTGTCATGTGGCCTATCCCTCTCAGCCCCACCATTCCTGTGGCCTCCAGCCCAGCCCCAGGGGTCCCCAGGGAGCAGCCACCGTAGCAGTAAGCAAGGGAGCCCAACTACCGAGCCTGAGCGGGCACCTGACCCCATCTCCTGGATGACAGCCGGGCACTTCTGAACGACAGTCTGTGACCCTCTGTCCTTTGGAGCCACACCTGACGGAGGGGCCTGCAGCGGCCACAGCCAGAAGCGTGGGACCGGGCTGGGGTGGGAGAGCCCTCCACACACGGCCACCACCACACCTCCCCAGACCCCTCCCGGAAGGAGGAAACCAGCTCAGAGAGCAGGCCCTGCTCCAGGGAGGGAGAGAGGGCGCGGAGGCTCCTGAGCGTGACTGCGCATCCGGTGGCACAGCAAGCCCCCAAGTCCCAGGACAGCACCGGCGACGCTGCTGAGGCCCAGACAGGCTCCCGCCTCCCAGGACCTAGCGGCTCTCTGAGGGCCTCCCAGAGATCCCCCCAGCACACACCCCGTCTGCTGGCTCATGCCCCCCGGCCCCCTTCCTTCCGTGCCCAGCTGGGATCCCAGGGCCCAGCCCTGCCTCCATCGCTCCTCCCAGCGCAGTTCATCCGCACTCACACCCTAGCAAGACCTGACTGGAAATGCACACATGTGCACGCACACACATGCACACGCACACACACACGGCAGCACCAACTTCCAGTCTCACCAGTAAATGTGCGACCTCGGGTCTCAGGCGGGCCTCCACGTGGCTCAGCACCCCTCCCCAGTCCTTCCACCCTCCCTCTCTCCACAACCCTCCACTCCCCCTCATTTCCTGTCAGGTGCTTCACAGAGAACACTGAGGCCATCAGACAAGGACTCCCCACCTTCCCAGCCCCACATCTTCCTGTCCACCTGTGTCCTCTTGTGACAGTGGACAAACCATGGGAAGCCAAGCCGCCCCCTCGAGGACTTTGCTCTTCCATCCTCCTCTCCCTCCTAGACCACGGACCTGTCCCCTGTACCAGATTGTTCCCGGCAGTCTACAATACGTGCTCAATGACTTCCAACATTAAAAGCAATAAAACTCCTCCTTGGCGCCACACACGCCTCCAGCTACAGCGCCCAGCGCCTAGCAGGTGCTCAGAAAATGCTTGATGACTGAATTGGGCCTGGAGCACAAACCCCGACCCCGACTGTTACTTGGTAGTTGTCACACACTCAGCGATGAGCAGACACCCCCTCTCATCGCCCTCTCACCGTAGCAGGAAGGCTGCTGTTACCCCATTCTAGGGACAAGGACACAGGCCCAGAGGGCTTACACAGCCTGCCCCAGCACAGAGCCCGCAAGAACCGGGCTTGCAGAATGTGAAAGCTGGACGGACTAGAAGAATCTTCTAGTCCAAATGCCCCGGGTACAGCTGGGAGTCTGAGGCCCAGAGCCACATCTCCAGCTCTCGGCTGAACCGACTCCTGGCCCAGCACCCTCTCCACCACACACGGGGGCCACCCCCTTATCCTGAGCGCCCTGACTGGTTCTAGAACGGAGAGGAAAGGAAAGCACAGTTCCAGGCACATAGTAGGTCTCAACGACTATGAGTCACATGTGAAAGAAGAAATGGGGAGGAGGGAGAGAGGGCAGCCACCCTCAGCTCTGCCTCCAAGTGTGGCTCACAGGAGAAAATCCAGGGTCAGAAAACGGAAGCTGGTGGCGCGGCCTCCGGTGGCAGCGCCCTGAGGCGGCCCCAGGAGGAGGAGGCAGGCGACCCCCCCACCCAGGGCAGGAGGACCCTCCAGCCACCAGCTCCTGAGAGCAGCCAGGCTGGCACAGGGGCTCTCCGCCCTGGTGACCACTAGGGGGCGGAGGCGCCCCGCTTATAGGGCAGCCAGGGCCCCTGCGTGCACCCAGGCTCCCCAGGAGGAAGCTTCCATCCAGCACCCCCGCCAACCCGCCCCGTCCCTCCTGCTTTGTGACCGGCATCCACCTGTTGCTACATGATCCTCAAACCCTCTGTGAACCCCCAAAATGGGACTTCTCTCATTCCTGTGGGCTCGGCTGTCCCCAAACGCCCCCTCCTCCCAACACGTCACCAGGAGCTGGGCCCAGGGCCCCAGAGACAACCTGACACCTGACCTTGCCCCAGGCGCTCCAGACCAGCAAGGGGGAAGCAGAGTGGGCAGCTGAGCCCCAAGAACCTTCACAGGGGCTGGGATGGGGTTCACCTGAGCCTCTCCCAGAACAGTGACAGCCTGTGCCCGTCATGGGGCAGCTCTTGGGGACTCTGGCCGATTTCTCCCAGCCCTCCAGCCACAGGACTGAGACCCCCAGGCCTTACCCAGTGTGGCCTCCCGGAGCAGGGCCCCAGGCCCCTATAGTCTGACTGGGGCTTCCAGGAGCCCCAAGGCTGATGGCACCTGAGGTCACAGCTGAGTGGCAGAGGCTGGGCTGCAGACACATCCGGGCCCCAGTCCTGCAGAGCTGGCCCTGCCTGGCATGAGGTCCTCTACCAGGAAAAAGCCAGTGCCCCAAGGGACTGTCGAATGTCAAACTCCACCACATGTGGGGTCCCAGGATGCAGCCCTCAAGTGGCAGGAACCTCCGGAAACCAGCAGAACCTGGAATCGGGATGGAGCCTGACTCGGGGCCAGGAGGCTCCGCCGGGACTGGCTGTGTACAGGCCCCTCTGGGGACCAGCTCTGAGTCTGGAAATCAGTGTGTTACCTGCCCCACTGATTCGCAGAGATGCTGGGAGGCACACATGTGGGAGGCCAACACCCCACTTATCCACTGGTCAAATGGGCCCCTGGGGGCTCCCACTGCCCACCAAGCCGCCCTGTTCTCAGCTCCCGGCTTGTTGGCACCTGCTAAGGGGGAGACTCCTTCCACTCAGAGCTCCCTGCCTTTGCACAGGCCATCGCCATGGCCAGGAATGCCTTCTCCGCTTCCACCCATCCCAGCCACCCCTTCCTGCAGTCCTGAGGAGAGACGGCGCTCCAGCAGATGTCCCCAGCCCCTCCCTGTTCTCCCCCGGAGAGCACTGATGTGGGACGGACTGCACTCTGGAGCCAGGAACCCGAGTTCAAATCTTAGCTCAGACTCTCCTTAGCTGTGTGACCTTGGGCAAGACATGGCACTTCTCTGAGCCCCAGCTTTCTGAGCTCCAAAAGGGAGATTGTAGTACCAACCCCAAGGCAATGGTGGGGTGAAATGGATGGTCTCCTGCGGGGCCCCACCTGCCTGCCCGTCCCCCCACCTGCTCGGGGTCTCACCTCCCGGATCAGCTGCTTTTCAGCCTCCGTGTCGTGTTGGATCACAGGTGGGGGCAACAGCTTCTCAGTCTGGACAGGGTTCAGGGGCACCTGATTGGAGAGCAGGGCTGGGAGAAAAACAAAAATGAGGGGCTGTGACCAAGGTGCACACGATTTGCAGGAACCAAACACAAATCCATAAAAAGACAACTACACACTCATTCAAAAGGGCTTCAAAGTATCAAACTTATGTCAAGCACGTCTCTAGTAAAACGCTCATTTACCCGCTCATTCAACAAACACTTACGGAGCATCTACACGTTCTAGGTACTGGGGATGTGGCATTGAACAAAATAGACAGGACTCCACGGCCATGTTCATTTTCAATTGGGGGAGAAAGGCAAAGGAAATAAATGAGCAAGATGCATAACACGTTACAGGTGATACGTTCTAAGAAGAGAAAGAAAGCAGCGAGGGTACTCAGCAGTCAGAACTGAGGGGAAGAGCTGCAATTTACATAGTGTGGTCCAAGAAGACCTTTGAGACAAAGTAAGACGAAAGCAGTGATCTGAAGGAAGGGAGAGAGGTGGTCAGAGATCCTGGAGACATAAAGAAGAGAGCAGTGAGTGCAAAGATCCTGGGGCAGGCAGGAGCCTGGACGATCCTAGGAGCAGCCAGGAGGCCAGTGTGGCTGGAGAGGAGTGAGTGGGGGAGAGTATGGGCAAAGAGGAGGCCGGAGAGGGGATGGGGCCAGACCCTGGGACCTTGCAGGCCCCAGCGAGGGCTTCGGCTCCCACCCTGGTTCAAATCGGGCCAGTAGAGGGCTTGGCAGGGCCATGAAAGGACTTGTTTGAATGGGATCTCCCTGGCTGTGTGGAGAAGGTACTTAGGGGGACAAGGGCAGATGCCAGGAGACCTGTTGGGGCCTCTGCAGTAATTCAGGCGAGAGATGCTAGCGGCTCAGGCCGGGGGACAACCGTGAACAGATTCTGGTCGTGTTTTAAAGGTAGAGACAACAGGAGCCCCTGCTGGATTGGACATGGGTTTGAGTGAAAGCAAGAAGCCAAGGATGACCCCAAGGCCTCGGGCTTGAACACCTGGAGGAGAGAGTTGCCATCAACTGGGCAGGGACAGCCACAGGAGCAGCAGGTTCGGGGAGGATCAAGAGCTCAGTGTTGGACACGTTGAGTTTGAAACGATTTTATACGGCTGGATATTCAAGTCCAGAATTCAGAGGACATGGTATATTAATTGTAGTTTTTTTCCCTATATGTTACGAAGTTTTGACATCTTGGGGGACTTGCTGGCCAGGGAGAGACCACCCCTCCCAGGGCCAGCTAATTCCTAGAGAGTAAACAACTCGTCAGTGAGCCCACCTTTCATATATGAGCCAGCCAGTCCTGAGTCCACACCCCAGCCCCTCCTCTGTCTGACTGGCACACGCCAAGCCAGTATTCCCCCCGCTAAATCACCCGGGCCCAGGCCCATCCGCCCAAACCTGCCAGACTCAGTCCAGTGAGCTGATCCTAGGCTGCTTCTCCTGCCCGGCCTCGCCTCTCCCACCCCAATAAGGGCTCTGGCTCAGGGTCCCCCCGCCTCCTCTCTGCCTCCTGACGGACACCGGTGCGGGCCCTGTGGCCCCGTGTGACACACCACCACTCTCGTTTCTAGGCCAACCGTGAGTAACATTCAACTTTTCTTTCTCTGTGTCACTACTCAATCACCTTTAGAAATTAAGAACTGGACAGAAATGACATGGCCAGGCTGGAGGTCCCATGTGAGAGTCATGAGCAGAGATGGTGTTTAAAGCACAAGACCAGAAGAAACCAGCTTAGAGGTGAGCACAGAGAGGGAAGAGGATAGAGGGCCAACTGTGGGATAGCCCAGTGTTAGGAGGTTAGGGAAGAGGGGGGATTCACGCAGGGAGAAGGAGAGGGGGCGACTGGGCAGGCGGGAGGAGGACCAGGACAGAGGGTCCAGGAAGCGAGGGTTTCAAGGAGAAGGGAGGGGATCAGCTGAGTCAACTGATGCTAAGAGGACACGGTGAGGCCTGCCTGAGGACCCATCACCAGCTTTAACAATCAGGAGGGCATCCATGATGAGGGCAGCTTCAATGGGATGCAGGCACAGGGCCTACCCGGCCTGCGGGCAAGAGAGAGCAGAAGGAGAGCATCTGGGGCCAGTGAAAACCGCCAGATGTGTCAAGTCTTGCTAAAAGACCAGAGAAGAGAGAGAAAGCCAGTGACCCGAGGGGGCTGCAGCTAATAGGAAGTACCGTGCGGTACTTCGTGTGCATGGAACGTGGAGTCAGACACATGCAGCTCGGTTTCAGGCCCGACTATAAAGTGAAAGCATCGCATGCTGTCTAATGAGCCTCAGCGCCAGGCTCCGTGCGAAGCCCACACACCATCATCTCACGCACCCTCCCAACTGCCTCACGACAGTAACGATGCGGGTGGCGGTGTTCTCTCCATTTACAGATGAGGACACTGAGGCTCAGAGGGGTGGAGTGGCTTGCCCAAGGAGCCCGGACGTGAATGGGCTACTGCTGCTCAGCTCTCGGCTCTCGGCCCTGCACCAGTCACTTCAGCCGCTGAGCTGCCTGCTCCTAATGCAGGAGGAGGGGACACCGACAGCCCTACCCAGCAAGGCTGCCATGACAAGCGCTGGAAGGCTGCACGAACATTCGCTGCAAGGTCTGGGGACCAATGGCAGAGCCCCCCAACTCCTTCCTGGTACCTCTCGCCATTCTTCCATCCAGCTTCCCCTTGCCAATCTTGGGGGAGAGTCGGGTCGGGGGGGGGGAAGTAGGGAAAGAGGAGGAAGGCAGATTGCCAAAGTGGAACCCCCCCATCGTGGGATTCAAGGCCCCCTCCACTCCCACCACCCTACCCACCAGGCAGCCAGCAGAAGAATCCACAGTTCCCCAAACACACCCTACAATTGTATGCATCTTTGCACACATTGGCCACTCTCATCCTAACAGGGACACTTCTCACCTGCCAAGACTCTGTTCAATCGCCCCCTCCCCTGTGAAGCCCCTCTGACTGACCACAGTCCACCCCCAGATAGACCAGCCACACACTGCTTTCTGCCCTGCAATGCCTGTGCAGCTCTCTGCCCTAGATGCACACAATGGTCTGCTGGAGTGTCCTTCTCCCCCAGGAGACGAGGTACCCATGAGGCAGAGCCTGGATCTGACTCATCTCTGTGCCCCAGTCCCAGCACAGGTCCACACACAGAGGGGGTGCTTCGTGAACTTTGGATGAGTGGATGGGTGGGTGAGTAGAAAGACAGATAAAAGGATGGGTAACAGGATGGAGTGAATAAATGGGTAGATGTGTGGATGGTAGGATGGATGGGGTAGTGGACAGAATGGGTGAATGGATGGGTGGATTAAATGATGGATGGGTGGGTGGATGGGTGAGTGGGTAGATGCATAAATAATGGAGTGGGTGGAAGGGTGGGTAGGTAAATGGACGTGTAGGTGGATGGATGGGTAAATAGGTGGATAGATGAGTAAACGGGTGGATGGGTGAGTGGATGGTTGATGGATGGGTAAATGGGTGGATGGATGGGTAAAGGGGTGGATGGATGGGTAAAGGGGTGGATGGATGGGTAAATGGGTGGATGGATGGGTAAATGGGTGGATAGATGGGTGAAGGGGTGGATGGATGGGTGGATGAGTGGAGGCATGGGTAGACGAATGAGTGTGGTGTAGAATGGATGGATAGAGAGGAGGGTGAGTGGGGAGGTGGATGAATGGACAGATGGACTCTTTTATGCTCCCTTCCCCAGTGGATTCTCAGGCAAAGAAAACCGTGGAGTCCCTCAGTTGCAAGGACCCTGCAGGCCTATGCTCCAGGTACGGATTTCTACCTCCCTGGGCATGGGAGCTGCAATCACAAGGTGCCTAGTTGGGAGTGAGGGTGGGACGTCGGGGAGTGAGTCACCCAGCTGCTAAGCAGCACAGCATCATGATGCTGCCACAGAGAGAGCAGGCAGACAGGTGGGACAACAGCAGTACAGCCGGGAGGCGGGGAGCGGGCGACAGGCTGCAGTGGACGGACGGGCCAGGCCAGACACCGGCCTCTTCCTGGGCATTGGCGGGCAGACACTCCCTGGGCTCCCTCTGACCATTCAAGAGCTCACGTGAAGTCAAGAGGAGGGAGGGTGTGCTTCCACGTCTCTCAGGTGGGAGCTGGTGGGAGGAAGACCAAGGGGAGCCCGTCTCCTTGTCCCCGCCCCTCCCTGCCACTTCCTCTCCATGAGCCCACCTGACAGGTCGCCCGGGCTCATCTGCTGGGCCAGAATGGCCTTGAGCTTCTTGATCTCCTCCTGGTACTCGCGCAGGAGGGCGTCCTTGGGGTCCTCATTGATGCGCGGCTTGTTCTTGATGTTCTTGGCTCGGTTGGCGTAGCGCAGCGTGCTGAGCGTCTCGTCGTAGTTGTTGTCAGCAGGCGACAGGCAGGCCATCATCAGTGTCTTGGTGTTGCCGCCCAGCGAGTCCTGCAGCAGCCGCGTCAGCTTCGAGTCCCGGTAGGGGATGTGCCTGCAGCGCCCGTCCACCAGGGCCGAGATGACGTTGCCCAGTGCCGACAGCGACAAGTTGATCTTGGTGGCCTCCTTGAGCCGCTCCCCCGTGGCGCCCGTCTTGGACTGCCGCTCGCTGCCTGCCAGGTCCACCAGGTTCAGCTTGCCCGCCCGGAGGTGGTCCTTGCCCCGCTCATCTGCCGGCAGACAGGCAGAGGGCAAGGGCCTTTAGGCGAGCCCCACGGTCCTGAAGGCAGTTAGCCACCAGGCACCGACTGCTCCCACCTATCAAAGGCCTCAGTTCAGCTGCACGGGAGCCCCGTGCAGGAGGTGCTATTACTGTGCCCATATTACAGACGAGGAAACTGAGGCCCAGAAAGGTCACACAGCTGTTAAGTGGTGGAACCAAGATCAGAACCCAGGGCTGTCTGACTCCAAGGAGAAGGGACTGAGAGGTACAGGCTATTCTCTGAGTGCAGCAGGATTTCTTATGACTATCACAACAGCCCCTATAGATTTCCTGTGGGGCCAAAGGTGGGGGATGGAGGGATGTGACTGGGTCACCACGGTATTGTACCTTTTAATGCAAAAACGTCAGCTTTGGAGACCCTTAGACCTGGTTCCCATCCCAGTCCTGCCTCCTACTTGCTGTGTGACCTTGGCAGAGCCATGCACCTCTCTGATCCACAATTCTCATATCAACAAAATGAGACGAACGATAGCTCTCCACTAGGGTTGGCTGTTGAGAGGAGTAAAGTAAACTGACAGCACATTTTTACAGAGTTGACCCAGGGCCTGGCACAGAGCAGGTGTCCGTTTCCCCTGAGAACAAGCCCAGTTCTGCAGGCTGTGCTCACAGGGCAGACCCTGAGAGTCGAGGGTGACAGGAGCCAGATACCAGCTTAGCAGGGGCTCAGAAGCACCGGTTTTGAAGACACAGACCTGGGGCAGCCAATTCTATCCTTTAGCAGCTGGGAAACCCCGGGAAAGAACTTCACATGACTCTGAGCCTCAGCCTTTCTTGGTAAAATGGGAATGACAGCCCCGCCCCACAGGCGGTCTCAAGGTGACACTGAGAGCCTGTGTGACAGCCCAGGATGGAGCTGGCACTCAGCGAGTGCTCACTAGATGACGGCCTGCTGCTCTTAGTACCATCAATAGTGCTTATCATCACTGGACAACACTGAGAATGTTGCGAGGGGGGGGGGGGGGGGGGGGGGGGCGGGGGGAGGGGAGGGGTCCTTGGTTTCCCACCAGTGGAAACTAGAACTGGCCTAGTTTTGCCCACGAGCACAGCAGCCTGAAGTAAAGAAATGAAAAGTTTTCCTGGTACCAGCAGAGACTTGGACAGACAAGGGGCTTGATGCTTTGGGCTTTTAAAAAAAGGAAAAGGAAGGAGGGACTTGAAAGGGCCCTTCTGGAAAGCTCTTTGTGGAATGGACCAGGAGCCTTAAACAAGTGCGGACCCTTTGCTCCAGGAGGCCGACTCCAGGGAATCTGGTCTGAGGCGGGGGCTCTAAAAACAGAAAAAGCTTTGTGCACAAAGATGTCCGTCACAGCATTATTTACAAGATGGTTCTGGGAGAACCTGAAACAACATGAACACCTCCCAGAGGACCGGTCGGAAAAGGGCAAGTAAGGCACTGTCCTTCAGCCACCTCCACGGGCATGAAGACGTGGCAAAGATGAGGTGGGAAGATGCTCAGTGACGGCCTGGGAAAGGAGACGCAGGAAGGGACTGCCTGGAGCGTGAGATTTCAGCTGCGTGTAACATCTTCATAGGAAACAAAGGACCCAAAGGAATTATGCTTAAATGTTAACAGTTAGTTACGCTCATGAGCAATTTTCCCTACTTTTATCTAATTCCTAAATATCTTTATTGAACTTATATTATTTTATAATGAAAATCATATCTTTTAAATTTTTTAAAAACCTGTTTCCAAGCAGCCTGCCCCATCCTTCAAACCCTTCTGCAAAGACCAAGAGGCACCCCACAAGCCACTGTCCCCGCCTCTCTCCTGATCTGTTCTCACCGGCCCTAGTCCCACGCCCCGTCGCCCCACAGCCTCATCACATGAGGATGCACCCTGGCCCCGCCCTCCCCATATCAGCGACCGGAGGGGAGACTGACACCCAGCAAGCACGGCAGGTGCCGGGCAGTGCGGTGGGAGGTTCCATCAACCTAGGCCCTGACCCCGGGTCAGGGATCTCTCCAGAATTATGCTCCTAGTTGGGCGAGGCTGCTTCCTGCTCCACTGTTCTCAGGAGTTCTATTCGTGATGGACCACCAGCTTGGAGGCAGCTGCAGTGTTAGTGGGAAAAACCCAGATGTCAGAGAGACCTGGGTTCAAATCCCAGCTCCACCACTTGGCAGTTGTGGGACCTTGAACAAGCAAGTCACTTCACCTCTCAGAGCCTCAGTTTCCTCATCTGCTAATGAGAATTATAATGCTGTCTCTAGGGCTGTTGTGGGGTTTAAACGGAATGAGGTGTGTAAAGTGCTTAGCAGAGCGTCTATAGGTGGCCTGAAGTATATAGGAGTTTCTTTCCTTCCTCTTCCCTTCTCAGTAACTCTTCCAGAAAGAAGGGACAGTGAGATGACCAAAGAGGAGACAGCAGGACAGAGAAAGAGAAGAATCCAAAAGATTCGGTGCTACACACTCTGGGGACAGACCACCTGGGAGAGAGGCCCAGCTCTGAGACTTCCTAGCTGTGTGACCCCGATTTCCTCATCTGCAAACTGGGCATGATATTAGCAGCCGCCTCACGGGGTTGTTGCAAGGAGTAAATGAGCTAATGCACGTAAATTGCACAGCACATGGTAAGCGCTCAGTGGCAGCAATCACTATGATTGTTGTTGTTGATGACGCTGTTTATCCTGAAAACATGGGTCCTAGCACGGGGAGGGTCCTTTTATGGTTCCTCCAGGCAGTTCGAGCATCTCTCCCGAGTTTCAGATGGAGCCAGCCCTCAAGGCTCCGAGAGCCGAGGCTGCTAGAGAGTCTTGGCTACCAGGAGTGGGAAGCTGGCTCAGGTTGTCCGGCCCCTCCCCCGCCCCCGGCCCCACATACCCACAGCGTAGATCTCGATGCTGATGGTGAAGATGGAGTGGGAGCGCGAGGAGTCCTTGTTCATCAGGGTGTAGCCCACCGAGCGGTTCCTCCAGCCCGTCTCCATGATGCGCTCGCACTGCGCCACGCTGTGCACCGTGTGCATGGAGAGCCCCTTCACGTACACTCCCTTCTCCGGGTGCTCCTTCAGCTGTGGGCAGGAGGGGTGGGTCAGGGATCCCGAGGAACCTGAGGGAAGGGCCCAGTTCAGACCAGCTTCCCCCTCCTGCAGTGCGGGTTGGCACCTCAAATACCCTACAACAGGCAAGGGGTTTGTTCCAGCCTCAAACCCACCTCGGCCTTTTACTCACTGTGGGAACTTGGGCCAGTGACTTAACAACTCTCTGAGCCTCAGTGTCCACATCTGTAAAATGGGTATGAGATATCTCTCTCCTAGGGAGGTGGTGAGGATTCAGTGAATTAATACAGTGCTTGGCATGGAGCCTGGCACATGGGAAGTGCCCCAGAAATGCCCGCCACTCTCCTCATTGCTGTTGTTGGTGCTGTGATGGTGAAGGTGGTTTCGTCTGGGAGCTCCAGCTTCACAACAAGGGCTCCAGGTGCTTCTCCTCTGCCCCGTAGACACAGCTCCTGCTCAGCTCCTGCTCACCTCTCTGTCACAGCTCCAGGGCAACGGGAACATGCCCAGATCCTTGGATCATGGTGGGCAAAGGGCCATTTGCTGCCCGGAACTCCCATTGGCCCACAGCTCAAATGGCCCCCAGCCCTCCACGCGACAGCAGTGAGTAAATTAATCTGATTGCTCCCTGCCAGCTCTCCAGGCAGCCAAACTGTTTTGTTGCTGACACAGAGCTGTGAAACGCAATATTTTTCAAGTGTGAGAAGAAATAAAACCACTCTGGCAAGAGCAGAATGAATCAGGACAAAAGTCGTCTGTCTGCTGGTCTGAGCCCCAGAAGGCTCAGAGGCTTTGCTCCGGGCAGCTTCAGGGTCCCAGGTGGGCTGGGCCCCTGCTGCACAGTGATGGGGGCAGTGGGGGCAAGCACAGGCGTGCCCTGTCTGCTGAACCAGAGCAATAGCCAGACCCAGCCGGAAGGTCTGGGCTTCATGGAAGGGCTAAGCAACTGAGGCACAGAGAGGTTAAGTGACTTGCTGAAGTGACACAGCTATTCGTAGCAGGGCAGCAAGGGGTCACAGGCAGTGGGAACTCCAGAGGCAGAGCTTGGGGGAGGCTGGAGCACCAGCAGTAACTGCAGCTTGAATGACAAAGGGCTGACCTTGACTTAGGAGGTGGCTGTGAGGATGGAGCACAAAGGACACGAGCGCGAGACCTCGACACAGCGTGGCTCGCAGGCAGCGTGGATGCTGCGCGGCCCACCTGCGTGCCTGGAGGGCTGCCCGTTCCGATCGCTGCCACAGCCCCAGGACCTAGAAGCCCACCCGGCGCAAAGCAGGCCCAGGTGAGTGGCTGAGCGGACGACCGCTCTCGGCCTCAGAAGAACGCGGTTTCCTGTTTGGTCAGCCAGGCTGGCCGGGGTTAGAACCCAGCTCTGTCACTGTGGCTGGGGAAGTCACCTTGTCTCTCTCGGCCTCGGTTTCCTCAACTGGAAAATGAGGATAACAAATCCTACTTCTGCAAGACTATTATGAGGATTAAGAGGAGAAGGGATCTAAAAAAAGTTCTGTGGGTTCTTGGAGGGGGCTCAGTGAACCCAGGTCACAGGGAGGGTGAGGCTGCTCTGTGTCACCTGAGCCACCTCAGGAGCAGGAAAGGGGGCAGGGAGGCAAGCTCTCGCCGAGGGGTCGCCCACTCTCCCTATTTTTAGGCCCAGGAAGGCTTGTCCCCCCCCCTTATGATCCCCCTCCACCCTGGGCTCCCTCTGCCCCTCCCCTGCTCCTCCCGCCCCCACCCACCACCCATGCCCAGGAGGCGCTGAGTGACAGCTGCCAGCTGCGGCTGCGTTCCTCGTTCCTCGGTAACTGCTCCACTGGGCAGCGCAGGCCAGAGCCAGGTTGCCATGGCAACCATCTGGGATATGGCCAGGGCAGGCAGGATGCTCCAGGGCCAGGAAACGCCCCCATGGAGGATGGGGATCCTGACACGCTGCCCGTACAGTGTCTGTGGGAACCAAGTGGAGAGCCCCCAATGGCCCCACCTCGACTGCGCAGTACCGGGTTGGGTTCCATGATGGTGGTACGTGATGGTTGGGGGGAGGGGGTGTAATCTTCTTCCCAGAATCTCTTGCTGGCTCTAGCTAATATAATAACCCCTAATTACCAGAATTATCAGGCCCTGTGTTAAGCACAGGTTAAGAGCTTTTGCTGTGGGGCCTGGCCACTGGGGTTCAAATCCGGTCTCCACCCTTTCCTGATTGTGTGCCCGTGGGCTGGTCTTACCTAGGCACACTGAGCCTCAGTTTCCTCATCTGTAATAGAGGAGAAGAACAGCACTTCCTGCTAAGGCGGTTGTGAGGTTTCTATGAGAACTCATCTGCACCCCCTCCACGAGGCAGCAGGTCAAGAGTCCAGCGTGCTCATGGGGACTGTCACTGAGCAAGCTGTCACTGGCAGCCTGAGGCCTCTGGCCCAGCTGGGGCAAGTGCATGCAGCTGCCAGCCCTTGGCCCCTCAGGGCCTGGGTACTGGAGGCCATTCTAGGGTCCAGAGTGCTGAAGACGGGGAGGACGGCCCCTGCTGCCCGTGTGGGTTGGCAGGGGCCCGGATCCTGCAGGCTGGTCTTTCAGGGCTGACACCTGGCAGCAGGGCCCTGCGCCTTCCTCCTCTCCCCATTTCCCTGTCTGGGGGCTGAGCTATGACTCAGCTGCTCCAGCTCCAGGATAGAGAAGACAAGAGAAGGATGCCAGGTGGGCGGCTGGAGGTTCCTGCCTAGAAATGGCAAAGCGCTGCTGTGTTTGGGAGGAGCCCAGGAGGAGAGGTGGGGGCGGGTCCTGGTCTGGATGGCGATGGGGAGGGAGGGAGGGAGGGCGTTCACACCTGTGTGGACCTGCGGCAGCATGTGGCCTGGCGCCCTCCAGGTCATCCCAGTAAGTCTTCTGAAGGCTGTGCCTCCCTTGACTGGAGCCCCATTACTGGCTTCTTATTGCCCAGGGGTTTCCTATAACTGCTGACCCCCCAAAATCCTGGGAGGAAAGCACCCAATCACTCAGATCCTACAGTTCTGGCACCAACACCATTACTGGTAACTTGCTGTGTGACCTCAGCCAAGACTCTTCCCCTCTCTGGGACTCAGTTTCCTCATCTGTACCTGGAAAGGGTTGGACTGGAAGCTAAGGGTCTTTCTGGCTCAAATTTTTAAGGACTTTTCCACAATATGACCAGTGCAAACAAGATTTTTCAAGACAGCTGATCCCTGAGGTCTGATTTGTTCAGCTGGGCCACAGAATGGTCACATACCCCTCAAATGAAGCCAGGAAAGTGGGGGTCAGGGGGCAAGTAGAAGGCTTTGGAGCTGAGCAAAGAAACAGTCCTGCCCCCACATGGGTGGGGGTGGGGTGGGAATCAGGTGGTTCCAACATCCCGTCCATCGAGAGGTCACTGAGGGTCAGGGGGCTCGAGAGGCATCAGCAGCAGCCCCTTTAGGTGGCCCTGCCCCCCTCCCCGTAGCTGTCAAGGCACGTGTCCTGGGGAGATTTAAGCAGGTCAGGTCATGGAAAACGTCCAACCCTGACTCTGTGGCTTCTTAGCCGGGGGACCTCAGGCAAGTCACCTCCTCTTCCCCAGCCTAGTTTCCTCACCCATAAAAGGGGCATCTCCATAGCACCCTCTGGGTCGATGCTCATTAATCATTGATACTCCTCCGACTTGGGCCCGCCGACCTGACGGAGGTAGGCTGACCCCCGACGCTGGCTGTGGGCCTCGTGGGGGTCCATTGGTTGCTTGGTCAGACAAGAAGCACCAGAGCTGGGGGGGCAGCCATGAGCATTCTGGCCACAGATCTGCGTCAGCCTCCTCCCCACTGTGCTCCCCTCCTTGGACCTGACCAGGCCCACCCAGCATTTAAAGAGTCCCAAGCAGGAGACATAACCAAGACCTCACACTAAATGAAGGCCCAAGGGTCTGGACCTGGGTCCAGTCTTGCCACCAACTGGTGTCCAGTCCTGGCAGGTCACTTGACCTCACTGGGCTCCCCAAAGGGTCAGCCAAGTTCTGCCTATCTTGACAGAACCTTCAAAGCATCCAATTCTGCTTCACCCTGCTTGGAAATGATATTCTTTCATTCTGATTCTGGCCTTTTAGGAAACTGAGGACAATTTACAAAACGTAATTATCAGCGCTCAGTGGCTGACTGAGCCAGCCCTACCTGTTTCTGTGGTGAGCTCCCCATCAGGCCTTGACTCCTTCTCCCGAGGACTCCACTTTGCAAGCCCCAGTCACACCCACTGTCCTTTCTCAGAATCCCAATCGCATGAAATAGCTCACACATCGAATACCTACTACGCGCCAGCACTCTGCCAAGCAGCTCACCCTCCTTACTCTCTTCAGTCCTCACAATGGCCTTATGAGGTCATATGATTGGTCCTTGGGCGCCCCCACACCTGACCTCTTTCCAATGGGAACAACATCCCAGAATCTGAACCCATTTATTGCCAAGCAGCAGTAAAATATGATTTTTGAGATTCAGGGTCTTAAAGTCAGACACAGACCTGGGTTCAAATCAGGTTTGGCCACTTGAGCAAATGAATTAACCTCTCTAAGCCTCCCTTCCCACATCGGCAAACTGGGACCATATCTACCTAACAAGGTTACGGGAGTGTCAAACGGGATAATGTGCCTAAAGCACTCAGGAAAGAAATAGTAAGTGCTTGATAAGTGACAATCACTATTACCTTCCTTTTAGCCTGAAGGTTTTCAAAATAATTTTTTAGAAGTGAAACCTATTTTTCAAATGAAATCTATCACAAAACATCTATTACAACAGACACAGGTGGCATTACCCCAGGCAAGGTCCAGCCCCACCTCGTATGGTGGAGGGTCAGCCCATTAACCCCTCCCCTGCAACCTGGACTCCGAGAATACTCCAGAATCAAGTTCAAAAGTCCCCACTCCGGTCTGAGCCAGCACCTGGCTCTCCAGATACCTCCCCGGCTTTTCTGAGGGGACCCCACCTGATGCCAACCTCCCCCCCAACCTGCCCTCGCCAGGTCTGCACCTACCTCCAGCTTCTGCTTGGTGTCAGCCCCCAGCAGGTCACGGATGTCTTCGTTGTAGATCTCCAGGTAGGAGGCCCGGACCAGGAACTTGGTATTCTCCGCGCACTGCAGGGAGCGGACAGAGAGAGCAAAGACACAGTGCCTGCCGCCAGACGTGCCCCTGCGACCTGAGCCTCTGCAGCCACGACATCATGGCAGAAGGGGGGACGTCAAGGGGAGAGGCGTCCCCAGCCCCGTCTGCCTGGCAAGCTCTCCCCTCCTTGCAGCTCTGCGGGCCCTCGGGCTTCTCACAGCTGCTTCTCACTAGTTCTCATACTGCTTTGGTCTAATGCTCTCTCTATAAATCTCACGGCAAAGGAAACGGGAGAGGCCTCCCCATTATTCAGGTAGAGAAACTGAGGCCACAGTTAAGGCCCGACCCAAGCTCTGGCCCTGGGCTGATGCCTGGCAGCTCTGCCTGTTGCCAGATACTCCTGGGGGTCACCAAAATGAGTCTCGGGAGCGGGTACAGGGGGCTCTGCAGCTGACCAGGGCCCTAGACCCGCTCTGCCCTTTCCCAGATGCAGGGATCTCTGCACATTGCCACGAATGTCACCAGGGCAATTCTCCCCTGCAGCCTGGACACCGGGATAACCAGTCCTGGCCTGGCCCATAAGGGCTCCAACTCTTGGCTTCTCTATCTCGAAAATGGGGATAATAGCCACCTCCTGGGTCAGGGCGGGGGTTCAGTGGGATAATTATGCAAAGGGCTTTGCAACTGCTTAATAGAAACAGAAGTATGATTGTTACAACCGCTTCTCAGGGCCAACGCTCTGGGTCATCGTATCCATGTGAAATGCTAAATGAAATGTTAAAATCAAAAAATGGCAGGAGAAAAACACGGAACCAGTAGGTAGAATTTCTCAGTTTTAAGTTCTTCTCCCATCACCTTTTCAGAAATCAGAGCCAGCCTCTGCTCCCCCATGCCAAGTCAAGGCTGGCTCTGATTGCATCCTACAGTCGATGCCACGGGTCAGAGGTGCTCTGGGGCCATTTGTGGCAACGCTCGGGGAGCCGCCAGCCCAGAACACCAGCCCTGCCCCCTCCCTCCACGAGACCCATACCTGGACGCTCTCGAAAATGTGCTCGAAGGCCCTGGGGATGACCCCTCTCTGGGAAGGCGGGTCCGGCAGGCCCTGCATGGTGAAGGACTTCCCGCTGCCCGTCTGGCCATAGGCAAAGATGGTGCCATTGTAGCCCTCAGTGACGCCCTGCGTGGCAGGACAAGACCCCTGTCTCAGCTGGCCGAGCCCAGCCAGGCTGAGGGCCAGGCCCAGGTCTGTGGGGCTGCCTTCTAACTCACAGACTCAGGGCCCCTCCCTGGGTCTCCCACCACAATGGTACTGGGCTGTGTAGAGATGAATAAGGCACAGCTCTGTCCTCAAGGAGCTCACTGCCTGGTGGGTAGGCCACTGTCCCCGGGTGTGGTTAAGAGCTTGTGCTGTGGGGCCTGGCCACCTGGGTTCATATGCAGTCTCCGCTCTTACTGAGCGTGTGCCAATGAATTGGTGTTACCTAGGCTCATGGAGCCTCAGTTTCCCCATCTGTAATAAAGGATTAGAAAAGCAGCTCCTCTAAGGCTGTTGAGGTCTACCCAAGAATTACCTGCATTAGCACATGAAGTGCTGGCAAAGAGACGTGCTCATTCAATGTGCCCGGGATGTGGATTCTCATAGAAGGCGAGTGGCAGTTATGTAATGAGAGCAGGTCAGGCAACAGGCAACGAGAGGGAGTGCAAACAGGGGAAAAGAGAATGAACAGTGTGCGAAGAACCAGGCGAAGCTTCCTGGCAGGTGGGAGTAGAACCGGGGGAGTAGAAAGGGTGGCTTGGATTTTGACAGGTGACAGGAAGAGGAAGGCGTTCCAGGCTGAGGGGACAGCTTGACGCAGAGAGGTGAGGGGCTATGAGCAGGGGGAGCTGGGACGGGGATGGAAGATGAGGCTGGAAGGAAGACAGGAGGCAAACTGAGTCATTCTTCATGCACCGATGCGCTCATTCCACAGATACTGACTCTTCTCGGTGCCCGCACTGAGCTCGGCTGGGACAGAGCAATGAACAAGGCGGACACCCCAGTCCCTGCCCTCACACAGCTCAGGAACTCACAAATTCTAGAACTTAGTATGGGGGAGGAGGAATCCTGTATCAGAACGTGGGCCCAGAGAACTGCTCCCAGGCCCCGAGGGCCCACACGGCATCTACGCCCAGTTCCACTGCAAAGACCCATCCTGCAGACCAACAGGGGGCTCAGGCTCCCCAGGGACTGCTGGGGAAGGAGACCACAGCTCCTCTGAGGGACAGGTCTCATTTTTATGGGCAGAACTGGATAAGCACCTGTCCCCTGTCCAAGGAAACCCTGACCACTGTGTGGGTTCCTGCAGCTCATCAGAGGGCGGGGGCCACACACAGGGATGGGCCCCGTCATTGGGCAGGGGCAGTGGCAGACCGATCACCCAACCCGTAGCCTCCACAGCAGGGGTACACGAAGCCCAGGAACATCATAGTGCCGCTCCAGGAGCACCAATGTCACCCAGACCTGGAGAAGGGGTTCTATACTAAAATTAATACAGCTGTACTGTCCAGGAGGGCAGCCCCTAGCTGCAGTAGAAAGGTGCCTGGTCATTTATGATAAAAACTCTGAACAAAATGGGCATAGAAGGAAACTACCTCAACATAATAAAGGCCATATATGACAAACCCATAGCCAACATCATACTCAATGGGCAAAAACTGAACCCCATCCCCCTGAAAACAGGAACGAGACAAGGATGCCCTCTATCACCACTCTTATTTAACATAGTACTGGAGGTCCTGGCCAGAGCAATCAGGCAAGAAAAAGGAATAAAAGGAATCCAAATAGGGAGGGAAGAAGTGAAACTCTCGCTGTTTGCAGACGACATGATCTTATATATAGAAAAACCCAAAGAATCCATTGGAAAACTCTTAGAAGTAATCAACAACTAGAGCAAAGTTGCAGGGTACAAAATCAATTTGCATAACTCAATAGCATTTCTATATTCCAACAACGAACTAACAGAAAAAGAACTCAAAAACACAATACCATTCACAATCACAACAAAAAGAATAAAATACCTTGGGGTAAATTTAACTAAGGAAGTGAAGGACCTATGTAATGAAAATTACAAGGCCTTTCTGAGAGAATTGGATGACGACATAAGGAGATGCAAGGACATTCCATGTACATGGATTGGAAGAATAAACATAGTTAAAATGTCCGTTCTACCTAAAGCAATCTACAGATTCAACGCCATCCCAATCAGAATCCCAAAGACATTCTTTACAGAATTAGAACAAAGAATCCTCAAATTCATATGGGGCAACAAAAGACCCCGAATTTCTAAAGCAATCCTGAGAAAAAAGAACAAAACGGGAGGCATCACAATCCCTGACTTCAAAACATACTACAAAGCTACAGTAATCAAAACAGCATGGTACTGGTACAAAAACAGGTGCACAGATCAATGGAACAGAATTGAAAGCCCAGAAATAAAACCACACATCTATGGACAGCTTATCTTTGACAAAGGAGCTGAGGGCATACAATGGAGGAAAGAAAGTCTTTTCAACAAATGGTGCTGGGAAAACTGGAAAGCCACATGTAAAAGAATGAAAATTGACCATTCTTTTTCACCATTCACCAAAATAAACTCAAAATGGATCAAAGACCTAAAGGTGAGACCTGAAACCATAAGGCTTCTGGAAGAAAACGTAGGCAGTACACTCTTTGACATCAGTATTAAAAGGATCTTTTCGGACACCATGCCTTCTCAGAGAAGGGAAACAATAGAAAGAATAAACAAATGGGACTTCATCAGATTAAAGAGCTTCTTCAAGGCAAATGAAAACAGGATTGAAACAAAAAAACAACCCACTAACTGGGAAAAAATATTTGCAAGTCATATATCTGACAAAGGCTTAATATCCTTAATATATAAAGAACTCTCGCAACTCAATCACAAAACATCAAACAACCCAATCAAAAAATGGGCTGGAGACATGAACAGACATTTCTCCAAAGAAGATATACTGATGGCCAATAGGCACATGAAAAGATGCTCATCATCGCTGATCATCAGGGAAATGCAAATCAAAACTACACTAAGATATCACCTTACACCCATTAGAATGACAAAAATATCTAAAACTAATAGTAACAAATGTTGGAGAGGTTGTGGACAAAAAGGAACCCTCATACACTGCTGGTGGGAATGCAAACTGGTGCAGCCACTATGGAAAACAGTATGGAGATTCCTCAAAAAATTAAAAATAGAACTACCATACGATCCAGCCATCCCACTACTGGGTATTTATCCAAAGAGCCTGAAGTCAGCAATCCCAAAAGTCCTGTGCGCCCCAATGTTTATTGCAGCATTATTTACAATAGCCAAGACGTGGAAGCAACCTAAGTGCCCATCAGCAGACGAATGGATAAAGAAGATGTGGTACATATATACAATGGAATACTACTCAGCTGCAAAACAGAACAAAATCATTCCATTTGCAATAACATGGATGGACCTTGAGGGAATTATGTTGAGTGAAATAAGCCAGCGAGAGAAGGATAATCTGTGTATGACTCCACTCATATGAGGAATTTAAAATTATGGACTAAGAACAGTTTAGTGGATACCAGGGGAAAGGTGGGGTGGGGGGTGGGCACAAAGGGTGAAGTGGTGCACCTACAACACAAATGACAAACGTTAACGTACAACTGAAATTTCACAAGATTGTAACCTATCAACTCAATAAAAAAAAAAAAAAAAGAAATGTGTCT